>NW_024412400.1:42649827-42719808 GCF_014898765.1 Herpailurus yagouaroundi
TAATAGTAATAGTAATAGTAATAGTAATAGTAATAGTAATAGTAATAATAATACATTTTCCAATGGAATTGTGAGGCTTGAACAAAATTAACAAAGTGCCTAGCACAAAGTAAACATTAGCTAAAAGTCATCTATTAGTATTGTTGTTGTCACCCTAAGCCTCAGAAAATAATTTAGCCATAATTGAGAGACTACTAGGGATTTTCTCACTGCATCAGTGATAAGAATAATTTATACAACAGTTGTGATTAATATATATGCAGGGAGCTAAGCACATTGACAAGTAGAGGGCAGAATGCAAGTGGGTGCTGGAATTTAAAATATTCATAACTAGTTTATATAGAGATAGGAACATTTTGTGCTTTGAGTCAGTTTACGTTCTTCACTTTAGGCATAAACATCTGATTTTCTACGTTTTATAATTTGATATAACATTTAAGGCCACCAAAATATTACTTTCAGGAGGAGGCAGCTTAAGAAGTAAACCAATATATGTTATATATTTCTAGTCTAACATTTCTGTGAGAAATTAGATTAAGGTAAGAAAAATAAGATCTCTTGTTGGAGTTCTTTTGGCATTTTGTAATGCTTCTTACACAAAATGCTAAAACTGAAAAAAAATCACATTTATTTCATTTCATTTCACCTGTACCAGGTCTAGGAAGCTAATTACTAAAAACACATCTTCCAGAAGTTAAATAGCCAAATATTGTTATTGTTTTAATATAAAATCAATGGAAAATATTTAACACTTTTATATCTATTTCTTTATCTCCTTTTTTCCTCATTATTCTTTTTAATACCATCATCATTATTATTAGAGCTGCACAGAAGTGACACATTACTAAATACCAGTGAACAATGGAAGAAGGTTAAGCAAAGTTAATTTATGCAAGAAAATTCCCGCTAGAAATGTGGGAAGGCCTTATTCTATTTAATAAATACATTATTTGTACAGGTCATTTTTACCTGCTGAGTATTTCCAGGCATCCAAATAATTGTTATTCTCCACTGTCTCTTTTCTTTTTTTTTTTTTTTTATTTTATTTATTTATTTATTTATTTAAAAAAAAATTTTTTTTTTCAACGTTTATTTATTTTTGGGACAGAGAGAGACAGAGCATGAACGGGGGAGGGGCAGAGAGAGAGGGAGACACAGAACCAGAAACAGGCTCCAGGCTCTGAGCCATCAGCCCAGAGCCTGACGCGGGGCTCAAACTCCCAGACCGCGAGATCGTGACCTGGCTGAAGTCGGACGCTTAACCGACTGCGCCACCCAGGCGCCCCACCACTGTCTCTTTTCATGTCTTAGCCAAGCTAAACCACAAAGGATGAGCAGCTCAAAGCTTAGCAAGTGCTTCCTAGCTGCCCCCCAGGAGTGCTGGGAGCGAGCCTGGAGAGCTTCCCAGAAGACCTAAAAGGCCGCAGCAGCATCGCTTGCAGAAACGGCCCTGGATAACGTTCATTTTGGATTCATCTTCTGGCTTTGTGATCTTGGGCGAGTTACTTCTTTTCCTCCATTTCTCCATATGGAAAACTAGAGGAGTAACACCTACCTTACAAATATTGCTTTTATGAGAAACAAAGGAGATGCTGTTTGTAAAGTGTTTGCTAAGTGTAAAATGCTCATTCCACTTAAATCTATCATAGTAGTTAAAAGTGTGCCATTAGCTTGAATCTTGGCTCTCAACTGGGAATAATAATTGTGCTTACTGCTCATTCAGTGTTGTTGGGAGGGAACTACTACGTATAAAACAGGTGGGCCAATTCTGGATGCATTTACATGCTTTTTGTTATTATTACTCAACTCACCCTTATTTTCACTCAGAAGCAGACCAAATGGACATACTTAATATATATTGTAAGAATGATAGAGAAATGAGATTAATTTTTTAAAATGAAATGAAAAGAATAGATACATATTGTTTTGAATATGCAATATTTAAGTTATACATGTTATGAGGTGATAAAGATCATTTCATTTATAGCAATATTAACTGAAAGAAACAATTTTGATCATCTCAGTGTGTATGTTCCTTGGTCAGGCTGATGTGAGCCCAAAATGAGATGGCCTTTGAAAGTCTTTCTGGTTTTGGCTGGAGATAATGTTTTTAATTGGAGAGTGTTTTGTATTACCTGATGGGTTTTAACTTCTTGAACATCTTTAGTAATTACCATGTGCAGCATTAGCTAGATAGCTTTCAAACTTTCATAGTTATTCTTGATTAATCTTTTAAAAAGATTGTGTTTTATGCTATATGTAAATATGCGAGCTTATATGCTCTTTAAGATGAGATGAAAGGGAATGATTTCATTCTATATTAGAAAAACTAGGTTAGTGCTTCCCGAATGTTAGTTAACAGGTGCAATGAAGATCATAACCAAACACAATGAAAATATTCCTCTGGTCAAGTTTGAGAAAAAACACTAGAGTAATTAAAACTCCAAAATACAGCTTTTATTGTATCACTTCTCAAAATCTTTAACATATTAATGTGTAAGGAGAGTCTCTAAGGATGGCAGTAGTATGTTTGCTAATATTATTTGACCACTAAGACCTTTTCCTGAGGAGCTATTGTTAAGGAATATATTTTGGTAAGTGTGAGGCTGGAAGATTATTGTGTTTTTCGTCTTTGTTTTTAAATGAGAGAAAACACAGTTCATATGAGTTTAGAATTTTCTACCATATTTGCATCTAGTTTGCTCAATTCTATTGGGGACATCCTTGCAAAGCTACTTTACCAGACTATTTCCAGGGATAAGGGACTGTGGTTCCTGGCCTCTCCCTTTCTTCCTTCTCCTATTTTAAAAGTACAAATGATTCCATAGACTAGGCCAAGGAAACTTCCAGTTTTGCCCCTAAGAGGGTCTGATGCTGAAGATGGAGAAAAAAAGTAGCATCTGAGATTTAAAGATGAGCAAGAGGCAGTATTCGAAACAAAAGTGGTATCCACAAGAACAGCCTTGGAACTTCGAAAAATTATTTTAGGGGGAAAATTAGAGGCATCAATAAACTCAAGAAGGAGATAATGATGACAATCATTTTATCATGTGAAGGAGAGAAACAATAGAAAAAGAAAAGCTCAATTGACGATCCTTTTGTTTTGTTTTGTCTTGTTTTTGTTTTTGTTTTTGTTTTGTTTCATTCTTCCTACCTTGACACTATTGACATTTGGGGCCAGAGAATTCTACTTTGTAGAGGACTGCCCTGTGTACTATAGTGTCTCTGGCCTCTACACACCAGATTCCAGTAGCACCTCATCCCCCACAATGGGATCCCCCAAAGTATCTCCGGACACTGCTGAATGTCTTCTGGCGGGGGGGCAAAACTGACCCCAGTTGAGAACCATTGGTCTTTCCCTTTCCCACAGTATTTTCTCCTTTGGTGCTAGAAGGTGAATACAGAAAATGGAAGGGCATCATGCCGTAAATGTTCATGTGAATAATACAATACAACCGCAAATACGTTCAAGAGAGATAACACTTCTTTAATAGGTTTTCTGTCATTTCTCTAAGTCTCACTCTGGAAGTATGGGATCACTTTTTAATCTCGCATTAGCTGAGTTATTTTTTTATTCTTTTGCCCGGACTGATTGCTATTTTCACTTAAAAGACAATTAGTAAAACATTCACTTCTTTTTTTTTTTTTTTTTTTTTTTTTTTTGGTCTTAAGATGGAATCACTAAAACTGTGGCTTAAAATATCTCCTGGTTGGTGTAATCTTTCTGGAATTAACAAACATTAGTCATTCAGATAAAATAATGGTTGCCAAATATGTTGGTTAAAGCTATAAACCTAATGAAATAAAATGGAATACAGCACCTTGCCTATTTATATTTTTACATTCTTTTGAGCTATAAATTCACACCTATTTTTCTGTCTCTCAATGGTTTCCACCTTTTATATTGGTGTTTGGGACTCTAAGACTAGAAATGAAGCTGTCCATGATAGGTTAGAAAAGAGAGAATCTGAAAATAAACTTGTAGTTTCCTAGCACAATTGAGGCTAAAAATGTGCATTACAGTATTGTTTTAATTACTGTGTGTGTTTTCTTTTTGTCTTGGGTCTCCAGGACTGAACATTCACTTCTGGAAAGGAGCACGTTAAATTTATGTCAACCTGTACTGGATTTGAGAAATTCCCTAAATAAAGGAGGAAAAAGGAGAAATACCTAAAAAGAAAAAGAAGGCAGGTATATCCTGATAACTAGATAGATTCTCAAAGCTTGTATCTGTGGTGTAGTCATGAAATAATTTAACATTGTGACATAATATTTTCTGCTTAATTAGCATTCGATTATATGGTTTCCAGTTTTGAACAATATAATTTTAGTATAGGTAGAAAGATGAAGCCTAAAGGAATCTAGATCTCAATCTAATAGAAGGAATATTATTTTCCTTTTGCTTTCCAAAGTTTCTTTTGAGTACAGAGTTTTAAAATGAAATGTAATACATTCACCACCCAGTTATTCTTAGTGCTTATATTAGCCTTAAATAATAAAAAGCTTAAGGTCCATTTTTCCATTTTTAAAATTTACATATGATTACATTTAAGTTAATCTTCTTTATTTGTTTTCCTTTTGTAAAAAGGTACTCTGTTACCTCTGTCAGATTACATTAGAGGATTTCGGTGACATTCTTGTACTAGAGAAACTATGAACACTTCTACAGGCTATGTATTTATGCAGCCACAATGGGTATAATCCTATTTTTATGAAGAATGAATAGAATTGACTTAAAAATAGAAATAGCTTCCTGAAATCACCTACATTCTATTTAGCCCAATTTAAAAAAAATAACTTAAAAGCTTGTTGCAAACATTTAAATCAGATAAGTCAGCACAATCCCTTGCCAAAGGTCAAAAAGATTGCAGTAAAAATCCAAACAGAATATCAATTGGGACCTGACAAGGCAAAGCAAGTGGACGATTCAAATAAATTTCTTTCTGAATACACATTTGCTCATCTTTGCTCAAGGGTCAAAACAGAATTATTCTGGAATAGAAATGGTGACTATATGACCTGTTGTTTAACGAGTGTTTCTAAACTGGTTTATAATTACCAAATTAATCTCAGAATATATTAAAAACCTATTTGCACAAGCTATGTACAAGTAAAAAAAAAAAAAGGAGCAGAGCACTTTACCTGCATCGATACAAAGCATTGCATAACAAGTATTTGTTTTTGTAGTTATTGTGGCTTTGGGAACAAGCAAATATAAACAGCAGGAAACAAAAATACAGAAGCAGTGCAACTGGAGGTTGTCAGGGAGCAGTATGGTGGCTTTAGGAGCTGAATTCGGCTTGAAATAAGCTTTGTTTCAGTATGCGTAAGAGGCTTTGGCGCTGTATCAGACCTCTGGGGCAACCACTCAGCAGGATGGGGATTATCCAGCGGTTTACTATAGTCTGTGCTTCCCAATTCATCGAAAACCTGCCTCCTTGTCGTACTCTTCCATTAACTCACTTTTCCATCTCCTCCCCCGCCTTCTGCGATTTTAGGTCTTTTGGCTAAAAAGAGTAGCGAATGTTAATTCAGAATCTAAAAAGTAATTAATGAACTTAATTGAAAAGATACCAAACGTTTGACATCTATAGATAGTGAGTAAGCCTAAGCGTGGGTAATTTTGCAAACTGAGTAAATCCGTTTTCTGAAATTGATGTTTCTTTGTCATTGGTGGCCCTACCAAAAATGTCCTATGCACAAATTGACTGTATTTTAATACAACTGCTATTCATTCACAATAAATTTCCAAATGTATTTCTAACAATGAAATGCTTTCTTTCTTTCTTTCTTTCTTTCTTTCTTTCTTTCTTTCTTTCTTTCTTTCTTCTTTTAAGGCTTGACAGGGTTAATTCCATTTAGCTGTGAGAAGACTATGCTATGGTGGAAACCCCATGGTTCTTCCAAACGCATGACCATCAAAGAACCAGATTAGCTGAGTGAGGAGGGAAAAGGAAACTGTGCCCTTCCTGTCTCTTAATAAAGCTAAGATTACAGAAGTATTTAATAACCATTGTGGGTTTTAATAGGAAATTGTATGAACACTTTTGGTAATTCACTCAATCTATGGTTACCGTTGAAGATTGTTTTTGTTTAAGCTAGCTTAGATATCTAGAAAATGTTGTAAAACCAGGATCCTATTACGCATAGCACTGCTAAGTAATCAACTATGAAGACATTAAAAGTTCTTTTTGGATATCTCATTTGCACTGAGAACAGTGAGTTGCACCACGGCTAAAGAAACAACAGCAATTGTTTTATACACACTGAGAAGGCAATAAAATGTGGATTCCTTATGTAGGTCCAAATGTAGCAGCTGGATTTGGCTTTATGAACCATGAAAAATAGTTCCCATCTGGAAGTTGATGTTGAATAAAGATGCAACAGTAAGAGAGCATTTTACATGAAACATTTTTTACATGCCTGACACAATCGTTGCTAATTTCTAATTATAATTGGAAAATAATAATGGGGGGTCAATGAGTTTGGTATCAAATACCCAAAACTTTTAAAATCTTGGTGTGATTGTTTTGTTCATTAAAAACAAAATAGGCAACAGCAATATTAATTTTAAATTTTCTGAATAAATAATTAGTACTTTAATAACTACAGTTATACAATTATAAATAGTCACATTCTAAAATTTAAAATGTCATTGACAATAATGATGAATTTTTTGTTATTGAAAAATGTATGGTGATGTGTACAATCCACTCCTTCATTCTACAGCATATTCTAAAATGTTAGTTCTGTCTTTGAATAAATTCTTATCAAAGATTCCCTGTAACTCGTATTTGAAGTTACATATAAGAACTGGACCTTCTGAGGTTATTGTACTATCCCTTTGCTTTCGAGGAGGAATATTCTCAAATAAAAAATAAACATAGAACCATAAATCCAAGTTTCGAAGATTGGATAATGCTTGTCAGCATATTCCAATCTCCCCCTGAATTTATTATGTAAATTGGTCAAAATTATTGCTTACTGCCAACTCTTTTTAGTACATGTTTTGCATTTAGCAAGGACACACATAATTTGCCCCCTTTTGGCAGTTGTTTTTGCCATATTAAAATTGAGAGACTGAGCAGATAATAAGACTGTTGACAATATTTACAGGCTATAATGCATCATTTTATTTATGTTAATCCAACTACATAAGATTTAAATTTGAAGATACCGTTGTTTCAGTTTTTAGCTATTGGTTCTTTAAAACAGTTAAAATTTTTAAATTACTAAAGTCTCAGTCTTTTTTTTTCTTTTTTTTCAAAATGAACTTTTGAATTACTTAATTATTCCAGATAAAACAAAGCTTGCTTTAATATATAGTATATCTGCAAATTAAAAAAAAAATACTGTAGCATATTTTAAAGTTCATTGAAAATGCAATACAGCAAGGAAGGACAGGGATACAAATAGAAGGTGTAAATCTAATAAAATTTGTTAAAACTTGAGAAAACTTACTACATAATAATTTTCCTAAACTTCCTGTTTTTTCTTAAATGCTTGTTTCTAAATTCATCTACCAGCATAGAGGAAGATCAATACATTTTTTAGGAAGCTACTGTTTTTCCAAAGTAACTTTTCTTCATGTAGAGGTCTGCATATTAGGTTCACTTGATTTAAAAATGTCATGTCTTTATACTTGTTACGTATAAAAATAGAAGATGTACAAAATGATTGTGAGGCCCTTAGTATAGTACCTAGCCTTAAGGACTCAATTAATGGTAGCTATTAAGGACAAATGATGGAAACTCTTTCTCTTAGAGTTTGTTCACTTTTGTTTGGGATGTTAATTGTTGGCGTTTATTTATTATTTAATATAAAGTTGAGAACGGTAATTCAGAATTCAGAATTCAGTAATTTCAGAAATTCTGAAAAATCAAAACAGATTAAGAATTGATGTGTGTAGGGGTGCCTGGGGCTCAGTTGGTAGAGTGTGAGACTCTTTGATCTTGGGATCATGTGTGTGAGCTCCACATCGGGTGTAGAGCTTAAAAAAAAAGAATTGATGTGTGGAATATAAGTTCTAGCTATGTGAAATAAAAACCAAACTACCAGAGACTTTACGCTATGTTCTATCTTGATAACTATTCAGTATATTGATTTGTTAGCCTGCTTTCTGCTAAGCCCCCAAATCTACAGCTTAAAGTTTATGAACTACAAAATATTATTTTAGACTCTTGAAACATTGTATGATTAAAATTTGCAAGATAAATGAATGTCAGTAATTATAGAGAAATAATTTTTTATTTCCCAAATAAATTAAGCATAAATTCTTTTTAAAAAATGGAAAGACAATTCTTTTTTCCAGTTATTTTTAAACAATCCTCCTTCCTTTCTAGAGTCACATTACTTGTGCCTTGACAGACATGGGCCAAATGTTTTTTTACCCAGTGTTTTCTCTCCAAACCCAACCTTGAAGATGCAACTGAAATTGAACTATTCCATAAAGCCTTTCTTGATTCTTCCATTGCAGTTCCTTTCATTTTTAGACTTGTAGAACTGGGGGTGGGGGACGCCAGAGTAGCTCAGTCAGTTAAGTGTCAGACTCTTGGTTTTGGCTCAGGTCATAATCTCACCGTTCGTGGGTTTGAGCCCTGCATTAGGCTCTACACTGGCAGCACAGAGCCTGCTTGGGATTCTCTCTCTCTGCCCCTGCTTTCTCTCAATAAATAAATAAACAAATAAATAAATAAACAAACAAACAAACATTAAAAAAATAAAATTACAGAACTGGGATCATCTCAGTAATTTCTTGGAGGACTATATATATGTATGTGTATGTGTGGCATTACACATATATGTATATATACGATATTATATATGTAGCTTTGACTTTATATTTATAATCTTCTACTCTTTAGATTGTAATGCAAGTAAATTTTGGAACTCCGCGTGCATCGTAACTTCCTTAAAAGCAAGCACAACATTTCACAATTTGATAGCTCATGTTTGACAGTTTTGTATATGACAGACACACAGTAAATATTTGTTGCTCTATCCTTGACAAAACATTGTATCAGTGATTCCCAACTAGGGGTGGTTTTGCCCCTCAGTAGACATTTGGCAATGTTGGGAGACATTTTGCTTCTTACAATGGGTGGGTGGGGCGGGGAGTGGGGTGTGTGGAGGAATGAGAGGTGCTACTAACATCAAGGGGAAGAGGCCAGGGATGCCACTCAACATCCTACAGTGTACAGGACCACCCACTTGCCTTCCTGTCACACATACATAAACTCACTAGGTTTTCCTTTCCATCTATTTTTTTTCTCCCCTTCTGGGATTTTAGGTCATTTGGCAAAAAAAAAAAAAAAAAAAAGTGGACCTTAAGACAAAAAGTTATACAGCCCAAAGTTTCAATATTGTCAAAGCTGAGAAACTCTGCATTACATCAAATCCCATAGGCACACAGTTAAACAAAAATCCAAAGAGATTCTTTGGTAAGGAAACAAAATCTTTTTAAAAATTTAAATATTGTATATAATTTGTTCTTTGAGAAAAATTTTATTAATTTCACATGGAATGTGAAGTATTAGCATTTCTTTTCATACAGAAATTGTATCTTTTTTCCTGAGTATTTATGTAATGAGCATATATTTTATTATATAGATTTTACCATTTTGCCAAGTAATTTGTTTCTGGTTGGAAAGCAGAGACCTAGGGAGGAAAAAAAATACAAAAATCATGGAAATCACGTGTTTAAGCAGGCAAATAAAAATTGAGGCAGCGTTTTAATTTTTCATATTTGAGAAACATCTTCCTCATTTTGTTCCATTCCCTTCCTCACACCCTGAGATTCCTGCTAGAGCCCTGGAGTTAGGACCTGTCATGATAGCCTGTGTCCCTCCAGCATAGGAAAGTCTGTTTGTTGTTGTTGTGCTGTTGTTGTTGATCTTAAAATTTATTTATTTATTTGAGAGAGACAGAGAGAGAGAGAGTGCAAGTGGGGGAGGGGCAGAGAGATGGGGGGACTGAGGATATGAAGGAGGCTCTGCTCTAAAAGCAGAGAGCTCGACGGGGGGCTCGAACCCACGAACCTCCAGATCATGACCTGAGCGGAAGTCCAACATTCAACAGATTGACCGCCTACGTGCCCCTGCTTGTTGTTTTGGAACACAGTACAACAAGAAGTGAGGGAGGGAAGGGGTCATAACAGTATTCACTTCTTTGTGAATATTGGAGTACTATATATTTTCTTTTCAATATTTGGAGGTCTCTTCTAATTTGAGAAGTCAAATATCAAGATTCAGTTTCTAAGTTTATCACTTAACTACCTTTCTATCTTAGTTTTTGGAATACCTTTCATGCTTCCATAAATGTAGTTATAGAGAAATTTTAGTAATGGCAATTTCTTACCAAAAGCCAAGTAAAAATTCTAGCCAGTGTTAACATTTAAAAATATCCTCAGATTTTGTTGTTGTTATTGTTGCTTACAAAGTAAATTGTGAAAGGTGTGGTTTAGTCAACTAAGTATGTAATTTGCATTATACAGTAGTTTTAAATTCCTGGATCTATTTTGCTCTCTAGAAACATCAATATGTACTTTGTTAGAGCCAAACTCTGTTATAAACATATTTTAAATTTCAAAGCAATAGACTTACTCTATATTGACGCATGTCTTGGTTATTAAGATAACTGTTGACAAAAAAACCTGTATGTATCCTGTTCCACAATACCATGATTTCAAAAAATAACTTTTCATTTTCTGAGGAGCAATCTCAATAGCCACCATGCAAAAGACACATTTATTTAGACCCCAAACTTTTATAACAAATGTCCACATCTATTTCTAAAACCTTGTTCAATGTTCTTAAGTTAGTTGTCATCAATTTTCTCTTTTTAGTTTTTCTTTCTTTTCTTTCTAGAATGTTTCTCTGGAATTCTTTATTCCTACAAACACCCACTCATACTTGGGAAAATAAAATATTTTTGCAAAATTCTTTCAAATAATTTATTTGTCCCCTTCTCCAGTTATAATTTGATATATTCTACAAATGCACATTACGTTGTCTTTAAAAATATTTGTCTCCATTTTGAGCTTACTTTAAAAGGGAATTACCAATGAATAACTGAAGTGGGCCTTTGAAGTATGGTTGGTATCATTTATCATTTTAGTTGGAGAAAGAGACTACTGTTGAATTATAAAAAGTAATCCCTTCTTGCTCATACACATGGAAATGACTCACTATTTTGCAAATCATCTGTCTTGCTCCTAGTGAGTCTGGCTTGGCCCAGTCAAACAAAAATGTGAGTGCAGAAAAAATAATGTGAACATCCTGAATGCCATTGGTACCAAACTTTCAAAAGGAGTCCATAATTAGGCTGTAGATACCAAAAGAGGGAGAGAGTATTTAAAATTATGGGGTTAGATTGAAGGGAGAGATAATAGATATATATTTTTCCTGTAAAGACAAGTAAAGAAAAGATATAGGTAATATATATATGAAGCTAACTCCTAAGTTTCTTTTTGTTTTTATTACCTGTGGGAACTTCTTGCTACATAATTGTCTTTTTTTATTTTCTTTACACGTATAACTCTTTAACCACACTGTTAATTTCTGAGGGCAGGGATTGAATTTCATTCTTTATGCTCCCTGGACTGTATTACCTGAAGTAGCAAGTACATTCATTGGAATAAATAGAATGTATTAAAAAGCTGAAATATATTGGCTTTAGAAAGTCATCACTGAACTTTAAAAAATATTGTTTTTTCAAAGTTACAGAACTGTATGGAAATAGTATAACAAACATGCATGTAGCCAACATGTGCATATAACAGAGGTTGACAATTTGGCATTTGCTTCAAATCATTATTTTATTTAATTTAGAGAGAGAGTAAGCAGGACAGAGGGGCAGAGGGAGAGAGAGAGAATCTCAGCCTGGAGCCCAAGGCTGGGCTCCATTCCATCACCCTGGGATCATGACCTGAGGCAAAATCAAGAGTTGGTCACTCAACTGACTGAGTCACCCGGGCACCCCTGCTTCAAAGCATTTTTAAAACGAGTCAAAATTCTTGGGGCAGCTGGCTGGCTCAGTTAGGGGTGCATGTGACTTTTGATCTCGGGGTTGTGAGTTCAAATCCCACCCTGGGTATAGAGATTACTTAAAAATAAAATCTTAAATTAGTATAAAATAAAATAAAATAAAGTAATTCAAATTCCTTTTTACATTCTCCAATCTCTTTTGCCTCCTTTCCTCCCCATAGGCAATCACTGTTCTGATATTGGTGTATATACTTTCTTTTCATGTTTTTAAATATATTTCAAGATATAATCTATACATAAAATAGTGTTATTCTCATGCTTAAAATTTACAGAAATATATTGTACTCTTTGTGTGTGTCCTACATCAAATACTATCTCATTGTTATTTTAATTTATATTTGCATTTCTCTGATTTCTAGTGAGATTGAGCAAAGAAACACTTTGCCAATATCCTCTTCCTAATTTATTTCTCTGTAAATGTTTATACTGCCTTTATTGTACCCATTTTTTATTTTATTATCTTATCTTATCTTATCTTATCTTATCTTATCTTATCTTATCTTATCTATTATTTATGTTTTGAGAGAGTGCTCATGAGCAGGGAGAAGGACAGAGGAAGAGGGAGAGAAACTTAAGCAGGCTCCAAGCCTAGCCCAGAGCCTGACAGTGATCTGATCTCACAACCCTGAGATCAAGAGCTGAGCTGAGGTCCAGAGTCTGGGTGTCTCAGTCAGTTAAGCCAGTTAAGCACCCGGTTAAGCAAGCCAGTTAAGCAATTCTTGATTTTGGCTCAGGTAATGATCTCATGATTCAAGAGACTGAGCCTGCATCGGGAGACTGCTTGGGAGTCTCTCTCTCCCTTTCTCAGCCCTTCCTCTGCTGGTGCTCTTCCAAAAACAAATAAGTAAACATTTTTAAAAAAGAGTCAGATGCTTAACCAACTGAGCCACCCAGGCACCTCCAGATATTTTAAGTTTAAAGCAGACAAATGTATCAATTTTTTTTCTGATATGAGATATTTTTGTTTTATTTATTTGTTTATTTGTTTGTTTACTTTTAAAGTAGACTTCATGCCCAGCACAGAGCCCAGTGCTGGGCTTGAACCCACAACCCTGAGATCAAGACCTGAGCTGAGATCAAGAGTCAGACACAACCAGCTGAGTCAACCAGGCACCCCTGTTTTTATTTTATTTAAGCAAACTTTACATATCATATGGTAATAAAATCTTCTGCCATGTATTCTTTTCTCATGCAAGAGGTGCATTTAAGTCTTTTCCATGAGGAATTTATTTTGGTGTATGGAGTGTGTTAGCGATCTTATTTTATCACATATGGATAATCAATTTTCCTGACCTTTTTCCCTGAGTAGAACATTCTTTATTCGTTGCACTGTAACATGACATGCCAAATTCCCATATATGTGTGGGGTTGTTTCTGGCTGCTCAGTCCTATTTATCATCTACTGATCATTTATACATAAATGCCATATCATTTTAATTAATGTTATTATATTATGACTCAATACATACTAGAGCACAGTCTACAGTTTTGTATTGGCCGTTATTGGCTATTTTCTCTTTCGTATGAATTTTAAGATAAGCTTATCAAATTAAAACTTGTTAGTATTTTGATTGCATTTGCATTGAATCTATAACTCAGTTATTGAGAAAACGGCACCCTTGTGGTATTGGGTCCTTTAACTCTGAACATTGTATATGTATTCAGTGTTTAAAGGCTTTCTTATGCCCTTCCTTAAAATTTGATGATTTTTTTGTTTACTGGCCTCACCTTCTTTTTGATGCATTTATTTCTAACAATCTTGATTATACTGATATTGTTAGTGGGATTTTTCCTAATGTGGAATAGATAGGGGTTAAAAAGTCTGGGTTCTAGATCCAAGGGCTTGAGTTCAAATCCTAGCTCTACCACGTACTAGGTGTATCTCAGTTTACTTATTTACTTAGCTACTTCAGCAGGTTTGTTGTGAAGAGTAATTGAGATAATATATGCCTAGAATATAGTACTTAATATACTTGACTTATTAGCACTACTCCTTCCTTGACTTATTAGCACTACTTAGTTTTTGCTGCTATAAAGGATATTATTCATTTTTGTATGTTGGTCTGTAGTTACTCTTGGATGTTCTTGATAGAGAATCATATCATACATGAATAATCTCTTGTTTTTAAAATTCTTCCACCTCTTATTTCTTCTTGTCTTCTTGTGTTAGCTAGGACTTCTAATATAATGCTGCATATAAGCACATTGTATATTTTTACTGAAACAAACTAGACTTTTAGAGAACATTTATGTGAGTTTCCCCCTTTGCCAATGTTTAATTACATGAAAGTTGTAACCTCTTTCTATTTTGGGAATTTGCAAACAAAACAAGTAAAGTAAAACATGGAGACACACATTAACCTTTCACTCTGCCTATTACGTTATTCCTCTGTCATATTCATCTCCTTAAATCATATTCATCTCCTTAAATCATACCCCTCTTCAAGACCAAGTCTAAACGCTAATTTCTCCATGAAACCTATGGCTTTTTTTAGCTGGAGGTAGCATCTCCAGTCCCTTACCCCTTAGTGTTTCATTAGCATCTCTCTTATTTGTACTCTAGCTTACGTTATGTTATGAATTTTTTTATTGTTCTTATTCAGATCTTAAGATTTTTGAGGTCAGAATCAGCATCTGTTTTGTTTTGAAGTTTCTTTCCTGCCACTACTAGCAAAATTCATACTCAACAAATGGCAAATAAATAAATGAAAAAATAAATAATATCTGGAACTAACTATCAAATACATCTAAAGCTTATTAGGGAAGAAACACAAAACCAGAAACACATCTTTATTCTTTTGTGAGAGTTTGCTTTATTATTATTTATTTAAAAAGTGTGTGGCCATGAGTATACAGACATATAATTAATACTCTGAAACAAAGTAAGAATTTGACTACCACTGTGATTTTTGATTAATTAATTCTACTAGAACAAGTGACAGCATAGAAAGGCAGTAGAAAAGCACCCTCATGGGGACAACCAGGATGCACAAATAAATGCCATTCATCTCTATTTAACAGAAAATTTAATAATCTATTCAGCTTTATTCTCTCCAGCTTAATCCAGGCCATTTCAGGAGTAGTCTTTGGAGAAATATTTTTTAAGAAGTAAGCTGACTCAGATGTTTGTTAAAATGACATGTGGGGGAAAAAAAAAAATAAAATAAAATAAAAGCAAACTTGAAAATGAAAAAAAAAAAAATGACATGTGGGTCCTTCCTTCTGTTTTTTTGAACAGTATTTTTTTTAAACCGAAAGGAGCAAGTCCCTAATGGAGAATACATCGTAGAGCTCCCTATCACTGTTCCAGTCTTTGAGTTTGCCACAGTTGCTTCTTTTCATGTGTGTTTTGTCCCTTTGGAATCTAAGTTCTTAGCATCCGGACCAGTTTGTCATAGCAAATAGAAAATGTCTGGCATATGTGGCAGACTGTTTCCTCTTCGAGGAGAAATAGAACCCAAGGTGTTTATTCATGAATCACACAGAAGCTTTATACCCCAAAAAAGTACTAAATATGTAAATATAAAATGTCCTGAAGGTAATTCCCCAAGTTCTCAATTTATGCCATCCCTGTTTTTTAGAACTGGATCTTACCTTTATTTTTCAAAAATATATCTGCAGAGGTCTGCAGAAACCTGCAGGCCCGCATCTGCTCCTGGAGGCCAGGCTTCCAGCTTGCATTGACTTTCAGGATCTTCCTTCAGGCAAACACCTGGAGGCAATCATCTGCAGATGCCAGTCTGCAAGCAGATGTATATGGGTAGGACAGCAGCACTTTTTGCCATTAGAACAGCTGGGAGGAAAGGAAAATAAATGTGTTCTGCCTTCCTTTGTGTCATATAAAACTCCCTTAGAGCATTCTCACCTGGAACCCATTTTCCTTCTCTTCTGGTCTTGGCTTTTTTGATGGGGAAAGAAACTTGCCTCACTTATCCTTCCAGGTTAAGAGGAATTTTGTTCTTCCTTGACATCAGTCACCTTGGTTGAGAATGTTGCTCAGCAAGGATTCTTGTATTTGCCTAAAATATTCGTTTGCCCAAAAAGTGAGTTCCTTGAAGGGATTACCTCTGACTCAATAATTACCCCACTGTATGGTGCCTAGTACAAGTTTAAATGCGTAGATGCACTCATAAATAATTGTGATATCTAATTCATATCTCAGGTGAAGCTGAAAACTAAATGTGTATAATTTTATTTATCATTTTAAAAGTATCTCCTTGGGGAGCCTGGCTGGCTCAGTGGGTGGAGTTCATCTCAGAGTTGTGAGTTTGAGTCCCACTTTGGGTGTAGTGATTACTTAAAAATAAATCTTTTATATATGTAAGGATATATATACTCTCAAAGTTGGTTTACTGATGAGATTCAGTTTGGGAAAAGTAATATACACCTAGATATTACTTTTGAGAAACATTAAATTTTCTTGATTTTAATATTCTTAATCAAAATAATATATTGACTGGATAAAAAATACTCAAATAATAACGAACACATAATTAAAAAAAATACCTGTTTTCTGTCCCACCCTTCTCTGCCTTCAATCTCAGCCCCCAGGGGCAATAGTTTTAAATGCTTCTGTTTAAGTTTTCTGTTATTTGGCTCCATTAATACCAAATAATATGCAGATACCTCTAATTTCTTTTTTTTTTTTAATTTTTTTTTTCAACGTTTATTTATTTTTGGGACAGAGACAGAGCATGAACGGGGGAGGGGCAGAGAGAGAGGGAGACACAGAATCAGAAACAGGCTCCAGGCTCTGAGCCATCAGCCCAGAGCCCGACGCGGGGCTCGAACTCCCGGACCGCGAGATCGTGGCCTGGTTGAAGTCGGAAGCTCAACCGACTGCGCCACCCAGGCGCCCCACCTCTAATTTCTTAAAAAAATTTTTTTAACGTTTATTTATTTTTGAGACAGAGAAAGAGCACAAGCAGAGGAGTGGCAGAGAGAGAGAGGGAGACACAGAATCCAAAGCAGGTTCCAGGCTCTGAGCTGTCAGCACAGAGCCGGAAATGGGGCTTGAACTTACAGACTGCGAGATGATGACCCGAGCCAAAGTTGGATGCTCAACCGAAGGATGTTCACCCAGGCGCCCCTCTAATTTCTTTGAGTTTATTTATTTATTTTGAGATAGCATGAGCGGGGAGGGGCAGAGAGAGGTTGAGAGAGATAATCCTAGTGCAGAGCCCAATATGGGGCTTGAACTCACAAACTATAAGATCATGACCTGAACTGAAATCAAGAGTCAGATGCTTAACCCAGTGAGCCACCTAAGTGCCCCTAATTTCTTTATTTAACAACTTAAGACATCATTTGTCTTCCCGTTATGACAGATGAGAATTAGCTCACACCAACCCTATCTCCTTCTCTCTCTGGCCCAATTTTATTATTTAATTCTTCTAAATATTCCTTATAATGGTGTGTTGAGGACATATACATTAATTTTTTTCTTGGGTAAATACTTAGAAGTGGAATTGCTAGGTCTTATGGTATTATTGATTATTATTATTTATTCATAATAAGTAAACAGAATATTATTGAATCTTGAAAAGAAAGGAAATTCTTCCGAAGAAGACATACAGCTGGCCAACAGGCATACGAGAAGGTGCTCAACATCACTAATCATCAGGTAAACACAAAACCACAATGAGTATTACCTCACATCCATTGAGATAACTTATCAAAAAGGTAAGAATTAAATGTTGGCAAAGGTGTGAAGAAAAGGAAACCCTTGCACACTGTTGGTGGGAATGTACATTGGTATAGGTATTATTAAAAATAGTATAGAGGTTAGGGGCACCTGGGTGGCTCAGTGAGTTAAGTGTCTGACTTTGGCTCAGGTCATGATCTCGCAGTTTGTGGGTTCTGGCCCCACATCAGGCTCTGTGCTGATAGCACAGAGCCCGGAGCCTGCTTTGAAATCTGTGTCTCCCTCTCTCTCTGCCCCTTGCCCACTCACACTGTTTCTCTCTCTCTCTCTGTCTCTCAAAAATATACATTAAAAAATTTTTAAAAAATAGTATAGAGGTTCTTCAAAACTACAAATAGAATTATCATATAATCCAGCAACTCCTTTTTTGGGTAGATACTCAGTGGAAATGAAATCAGTGCCTTGAAGAGATATCTGTGCTCTCATGTTTCCTACAGCATGAGTCACAATAGTCAAGCTATAGAAACAACTGAAGTTTGTCAACAGATGAAGGGATAAATAAATATATATATATAATATATATATTCTGTATATACACACATATGTAATTTTGTATATAATGGATATCATTCAGTCTTAGAAAAGAAGGAGATTTTGTCATTGGCAGCAATATGCATGAACCTGGGGAATATTGTTCTTAGTGAAATAAGCAGACACAGAAAGAAAACAAATGCCTGGTTTCATAAATATGTAGAATCTAAAGTAGTCAAATATATAGATGCAGAGAGTAGAATGGTGATTACCAGTGGTAGGAGTGTTTGGGAAATGGAGAGGTTGGTCAAAGGATACAGAGTTGCAGTTATGTAAGATGAATAAGTCTAGAGATCTAATGTATAGCCTGATGTCTGTAGTTAATAATACTGTATTGAGCAGCACCTGGGTGGCTCAGTCAAAGGTCCAACTCTTGATTTTGGCTCAGGTCATGATCTCCAGATTTGTGGGTTCGATCCCTGCATCAGGCTCTGCTCTGACAGCTCAGAGCCTGTTTGCAATTTTCTCTCTCTGCCCCTTGCTGCTCATACTGTCTCTCTCTCTCTCTCTCTCAAAATAAATAAATAAACTTAAAAAAATAATAATACTGTATTAAATACTGGAAATTTGCTGAGAGTAGATTTCAGGTACCTTCACCACACACACACACACACACACACACAAAATGGTAACTATGAGGAGAAGATATGTTAATTAGCTTGCCTATAGTAATTATTTTCCTATATACATATATATGTATATTAAATCATCATGTTGTACACCTTAAGTGTATACAAATTTTTTAACATTCATTTTTAAGAGACAGAGAAAGAGTGCGAGCTGGGGAGGGGCAGAGAGAGAGAGAGAAAGAGAGAGAGACAGAATCCAAAGTAGGCTCCAGGCTCTGAGCTGTCAGCACAGAGCCTGACATGGGGCTCGAACCCATGAACCGTGAGATCATGACCTGAAGTCAGATGCTTAACTGACTGAGCCACTCAGGCACCCCAAGTGTATATATTTTTCCTTAAAAAATTAAAAATTAAAAGAAAAGATTATTTCTATTAAAAAAGATGGAAGAAAATTCTGACACATGCTATGTGGATGAACCTTTAGGACATGCTAAGTAAAATAAGCCAGTTACAAAAAGACAAATACTATGTGATTTTGCTTATATGAGATATTCAGAGTAGTCAAGTTTATAGAAACAAAAAATAGAATGGTGGTTGCCAAGGAACGGGGGAGGGGGATGTGGGGAGTTGTTTCATGAATGCAGAGTTTCAGTTTTGCAAATGAAGGTGTCCAGGAGATAGGTTGTAGAACAATGAGAATATACTTAACACTTGAACTGTACAGTTAAAAATGATTAAGCTGGGGGTGCCTGGTGGCTCAGCTCTTAAGCATCCCACTCTTAACATATGCTCAGCTCATGATCTCATGGTAGTGAGACTGAGCCCCGTGTGGGGGTCTATGCTGGGCATGGAGGCTGCTTGAGATTCTCTCTCTGTGCCTCACTCCTGCTGGCACATATGCTCTCGCTCTCTCTCTCTCCTAAAAAGATTAAGATGGTAAATTTTGTACTATTCATATTTTACCATAATTTAAAAAAAAGTATAATGATAATGTATTTGTTACCAAAAAGTCAAGAATATTAAGTATATAAAGTGTAAAGTTAAATTCTTCACTGTTCCTGCACCTGAGAGGTAACCAGATCAAACAGTTTGAAAATTTTTTCTCTCGGGCTAAATTAATGAAGCATAAAAGGGTTTTCAGCGGTAAAGAAGGCAAATCTGTCCTTTAAAGAACCACTGTTTGTAATGGCTAAACTACCACATGAACTTGGACACAATCAATATTTGATATGTAGTGCCATTTTTTTTTTCTAGGTAACACTACATAGCTTTAAAAAAGATGAATATTTCTTGGTATCTAGTATTGCTAGGCATTGTGCTAGTTTCTCTATAAACAATATTTAACTTAATTTCTCCACAATGTTATGAGTTGATCCTTTCAAATCTTCTTTTTAAAAAAAGTTTATTTATTTATTTTGAGAGAGAGAGAAAGAGAACCAGCGCGGGGGGTGGGGGGTGGGGGGTGGGGAGGGGGCTGGCAAAGAGAGAGGGTGATAAAGGATTGAAGCCGGCTCCATGCTGACAGCAGAGAGCCCAATGTAGGCTTGAACACACAAACCACGAGATCATGACCCGAGTCAAAGTCAGATGCCCAACTGACTGAGCCACCCAGGTGCCCCTAAAATGCTTCTGTAATAACTAGCTCTTGTCTTCATCATGGCACCTAACACAATCTGCCTCCCATCCATGTTCTTGAGGAATGGATTGTGTTGTGTTTACTGTTTACCTCCATGCCTACCTCAGGAATTGGAACACAACATATACTTAGGCAATATTTGTTGAAAGAATATTACTATTTTCATTTTAAAACTTGTGACACTGAGTTTCAAAAAGGTTAGGCAAGATAAGAGAGCTGGTAAATGACAGAGCTATGATTTAAATTAAATACACGGTTTTCCTTTTTTAAAGTCTGTCTTGTCTTTCTGATTTTCTGCTAAATAGAAGGTTCCTACATTGAGAAGCTAGGGAAGAACCGTGGGCCATTGCCATACTAAATAAAGTAGTAAATATAGAATTAGGTACTCAGGTCAGTGGATTCAGAAGCAAAATTAAGTCTGACATGTATGATGATAACAGTTGGCATTTGCAATAACTTTACGTGGCATTATATACTCATTAATTAGTCTACATAATACTTCATTATGTGAGTCTTCATTACTGAATTTTAAGTACCTCAGAAACAACACTGAATTAGCAATTAAGCTAAGCCACATGAATAAACAGGCACGGTACAGCATTCTATGAAGTCAAAATGAACATTCGTGTTCTTAGAAGAACTCAGAAATCAGACTTTTCTCTATGTTATGAAGAAACTATTTTCCTCATTCCCTAGAGCAGCATTTCTCATGAAATAGCTAGACAATTCAATGAAGAATCCAAGCTATTGGATTTTTATATTTAAGTTAATTTTAGTTAAGTAATTATTTTTTAAAAAGTTTATTTCTGATGAGAAGGAAAGTAGTTATTCACAATTTTGTTATCCAACTTTTTTCCACGCAGAATTTCCATTCCCTAGCTTTGAGAAAAAAGGTAGAATAAAATTTTGGAATATACATTCCTTAATTGTACTGAAATTGAATTTCAGGTGGAAAGTAAATACATCCAACCAAGATAGATATTTACCTCAATATAAATAAGTAGAGAAAAGGAAAAAGAGACTTGAAGTAGAAACTGTACTTTAAATACCAAATTTTAACAGAATGTATATGATGCAATAAATCTTTTTACTTCACTTTTCACAGGGGAAGTGAATGGGAGGCAAACCTTGGAATAGATATTTACTTTGTTTCAGAAAAAGATGTACTGCTAAAACCTGCGTCTTCTAGTTAAATGAGATTTTTGCAAAGTGAGTAGACCCTTCTACATGCTTCCCCCCCCCCCCCCATAACAAAGGAGCCCCAGGAGGCAATTAAGCCCAGGGTTAGAGCCTTAAGGTAATGACCAAACAACAATGTCAAGTGAATGGGATTTTCCTCTATGAGTTCTGATTTTCTTAGGGCTTTCTAGAAGTAATATCTTTGGAAATCTGGGGAGGAAACTGTCTTGCTTCTGTCTGGGGGGAAAAGAGAGAGACTAATAACAGAAGTTGTGCAGGGCTCTGCCCCTATAAGGATGCTCTCTTTTTGTTCCCTTCCTTAGATGAGGCAGAATTATTTTTAAATGGTGGAAACTAAAATAGATGAGGTTAGTGGTTCAAAAGCCCTAACTGTGAATAGTTGCTACCCTCTAAAAGATATAAATATTCTAGCTATTGGCTAAGTAGGAGGCATCCACGACCAATCAGTACCTTTTCTGGAGTGTGGCTTGTACAGTGTCATTTCAGGTCTTGAAGCAAGAGAACATTTGCCCTGTGGAGGAAATAGATTCAATGGCAGTCCCTAGAAGTTCACATCGATAGGTGAGGGTGAGCAGTGCTAAAGATCACCCAGATGACGTGGAAATAATACGTCTCTTCTTGGTGTCTCTGACTCCAGCTTGAGATAGATGGAAAGATGTAACTCTGGCTTTAGGGACTCCATTAGTGTCAATTTGGCTATTAATGTTATTCAGGAAGCGGGAAGCCTAGATAAGAGAGAGTTCTATGAACATCGTAAAGGGAAATGTAGTCAAAAACCTTTATAGAAATACTGAGAGGGATGCCTTCCATTGTGAAATACTTAAAAAAAAAAGGTTGAAAATAGAGTCACACATTTCTTCTCTTTAAAAATTGCCTGTCAAGTTAGTGGTGAAGAAGTGTGAATGAAATAAGCTAATTTGTAAGTAACTGATTCAAAACAGAGTTTATAGGGCAATCAGGTGCAACTATGGTCTAGGCATCTGTTTCACTGGTATGTAGTTGCTCTTCTGTTGAAGCCAGATTTGTGTATCACTTCTGTAGGACTTTTTAAAGTAAATTTCAGAATTGCCTAGGCAAAATTTGCATCAAGGATTCATTGTAAGACTTCAGGAGAAGAAACGCAAATAGGCAATATACAATTGAGAAGTTGTTCAACCTTTCTATAAAATAAAACAATCAAATTAATGAAACATTTCTGTTAGTTTAGGAAAAAAAATTAAGATATATTTTTTTTAAAACCTGGTATCAGCAAAGATAAAGCAAAATGAGTAATCTCCGGAGCTGCAGAGCATGTAAATGAGTGCAACTTCTTTGACAAACTAAATCAATATTTAACTTTTGTCCACCCTGTGTTCCAACAAATTTACTTGTTGAAATTTATTCCTAGGAAGTGACTGACAAGTGTACTGAGATAATTTAAATATTGGAAAAGAAATATTGTAATTGCTGGCAAATAAATAATCATGTTGGTCAAATGAATTGTAGTGTGCTCATATAATAGAAAATTCTGATTACTAAAAATGATACTGGATATTTGTATTTATTGACCAAAAAAAGCTCTTCATAAAATACTTTTGAGTGAATTATGTAGATTAAAATGTAGATTTAGATTAAGCCCATTAAAAATTACATTTGTATGCATGGAGAGATGTTAGAATCATGTTCCCCCAAATTTTGAGTAAATCTTCCTCGGTAGTGGGAGTACAGATGTTTAATGTTCTTTGTTATATTCTTCTCTTTGAACTGGACAATGAGCATATGTTTAAAAATCCACAAAACACACCCAATTTTAATTTTGTAAAACAAGTCCTTCTTAAATGTTGGGGCTTTATAAACTTTATTTTCTACATTAAATAAAAGTAAGTTTCACCAGAATTAAGATACTTGCTCATTTGCTCTCAGTACCCTCCCCCACCCTCAGTGTTTCCATGGAGATACTGATGAGGCAAGCTATTTTATTTTTAAAATTTCTATCAGGTTTATTTATTTATTTTTTCTTTTTTTTTTTTTAGTTTTCAATATATGAAATTTATTGTCAAATTGGTTTCCATACAACACCCAGTGCTCATCCCAAAAGGTGCCCTTCTCAATACCCATCACCCACCCCCCTCCCTCCCACCCCCCATCAACCCTCAGTTTGTTCTCAGTTTTTAAGAGTCTTTTATGCTTTTCAGGTTTAAAACTTAATTTCATATCCCAACTGATTCAAAAGGCAAACTAAATTGAAAGATTGCTACTCGTGTGGCATTTGGGCATTTGTTCAGGTAATGATTTAAACACAGGTGGTGTTGCATTATGGGAAACCAGTAGACCATAAGCAGGGTTTTTTTTTTTTTTTTTAATTTAGTTTCTGTGAAATGTAGTTTATTGTTTTGTCTCATTTCCTAAAGTAACATTGATACATTATTCTTTTCATTACTGTAATGTCCCCAGTAAAAGTCCCCATAATTAAGGTAAAGAACTATATTTTATTGTCAAATTTATGTACTCATTCTCTTATCTTGGGAATTTATTTTTGATAAATAAAAGGGTCAACATTTCATGTTGTGGAAGTATTGAATTTAGCTTTGGAGGGTGTTTATGTGCTAAAGAAAATTATAAGTAGAGCTTGTTTCTGATCAACTGCTCCTAACCAAAGTCTAGTTTTAATACCAAGGCTGATAATAATAATATACACAGCTTGCAGCGAAATGGAAGTTGTGGTAGATTTCCCTGTTTTCACTCAGGATCTTTCAGCTGATACATCCTTGCAAACCTCAAAATTAAACACTCATTATCTTGTAAAAAAATAAAAACAGCAGAAAGTAGAATCAGAATTTCCAAAAACTTGTGTTAAACAATTTCTTATTATTTATAAATGAAACCTACAATGCAGCATAACAGTAGTTTTCATTCAGTATGAAGATATTCACTCCAATGTTGTGAACTCCAGAATTCTCCTGAATAAACAAGTAGTTCTGTATTTAACTATGCTGGATAAATAACTACTGTTCGAATTTTTAGGAAAAGAGAAATATTTAGTAAACTCTAGATCTTGTGTCACTTTTTTTTTGAATAGTAACTCCATTGAAGAGAAATTCTACTTCAAAATGAAAAATGAATCAATTTAGGTAAATGGCTACACATGAGGTATGAAAATATTGAGTAATCTACATTTTAATATTCTGTACTATATGGAAAATTTCTCATATTTTATTGATAAAATTATTCTCCAAGTTTTTTCCACTTGGGTTTTTTACTAATTTTTCCTGTGTTGATAATATATCTTATTCTAATTATGCCATAGTACTTCTTTCCAAAGAGGTTTGAATGTTTACTCTGGATCCTTGGTGAAGAGGTTGACTACTGGTTTTGGATGACAATAGGGTGACATAGATTCTTTGATAATAAGACTAAAACAACAGGCCATTACAAACAGACTTTTGAGTCGGAAGGAATTGAATTGTTATATGAGTGGAATGATATCAGGAATTTAAGGACTTAAGGCGTCTATAAATCAGTGATTTTTTTTGATTGGCATTTGTTAGTTAACTAGAAAAAAATCAATGATTTGTTAAAAACTGAGTTCATTAGTTGACATGTAATTTGAATGGTTGAATTAACACAAGGTTAATTAAGCTGAATTAACAGAAGATCAAATTCTGTCTGGAAGTCTTGGATGATATTTTTTATGATATTTGTAGACACTCAAGCTACCAGCAAGACTTATGATCTGCTTTTTTGCTTTTTTTCTATTGAATTTTACTTTTAGTTATAGAAATGACAAGAATAATAGTTACACCTACTAGATAGTTCTATGTCTTCACATGTATCTGGTTATCTTCAGTTTTATATTGGTCATTGTATTGAAAAACTATAGGCATACCTGGTTTGATTGCACTTCACTTTATTGTGCTTTTCACATGTTGCTTTTTTTTTTTTTTTTTTTTTGCAAATTGAAGGTTTGTGGTAACCTTTTATTAAGCAAGTCCATTGGAACCATTTTTCCAATAGCATTTGCATGTTTTGTGTCTCTATGTCAGATTTTGATAATTCTCACAAACTTCTCAAACTTTCAAAGTTTTTAATATTGCAAAATTTTAGTTATTATTTTATTTGTCATAGTGATCTGTGATCAGTGATTGCAACTCACTGAAACCTCAGATAACGGTTAGCCTTATTTTTAGCAAGAAAGTATTAAAAAAAATTTTTTTTATTAACGTTTATTTATTTTTGAGATAGAGAGAGACAGAGCATGAACGGGGGAGGGTCAGAGAGAGAGGGAGACACAGAATCCAAAACAGGCTCCAGGCTCTGAGCTGTCAGCACGGAGCCCGATGCGGGGCTCGAACTCACAGACTGTGAAATCATGATCTGAGCCAAAGTCGGACGCTCAACCGACTGAGCCACCCAGGCACGCCTAAAGTATTTTTTAATTAAGGTATTATGTTTGTCTTTTAGACATAATGTTATTGTACACTTAATAGAATATAATATAAACACAACTTTTATATGCATGGGGCAATCAAAAAATTGACTCATTTTATTGCAATATTTGCTTTATTACAATGATCTGGAACCAGACCCAAAATATCTCTGAGGTATGGTTGCATTTGTAGAAGAGCTTTGCTGCTGATGTCTTCCTCCAAAGAGGATTTTCTTTGCCTTTTTCTGGCACATGGGAGCACTACTCATTAATGTGCTTTAATCCAAATTCAGAGTCTGATATTTTCTGTGATGCAGAAATAACTTGAAGATAGGTAGCCATCCATTGTAGAACTGGCTTACTTCAGATATAACTTCTAGGGTCCAGCTGTTTGATGTCCAGTCTAAGTGGAAATTAGTTTGTCAAAATGTTCAGCCTTTGTGAGCCCTGGACTCTAGGTATTGTGTCTTCTCCTAAGTGTCATCAAAAGAGTAGCTCAACTGATTTCCTACCTCTTCAGGATTGGCAAGTACTTTATATGGTGAAGACAACCAGGGCCAGGACTTCCTCTTTGAATCTTACTTACAAAGTACTGTTTGTTCTTTAGTATTTTTAAAAGATACTAAAGATTTTGGAGTGCCTGAGTGCCTCAGTCAGTTGAGCATCCGACTCTTGATTTCAGCTCAGGTCATGATCCCAGGATTGTGGGATTGAGCCCACGCTCAGCGTGGAGTCTGCTAAAGGTTCTCTCTCTCTCTCTCTCTCTCTCTCTCTCTCTCCCTCTCTCTCTGTTTGTCTCTCTCTCTCTCTCTCCTCTGCCCCTTCTCCTCCACTTGCACACTCTCGCTCACTCTCTCTCTCAAAAAAAAGATGTTAAAGATTTAAAATATGTTTAAGATATGAAATCTAGTTTCTTAGTTATTTTTAGTGGCAAAACATTTCCAAATTACTCTATAATTAACTGAAGTAGAAGTCCCATGTTCCTTTTAATTATAAATATTCCATCATGTAATTTCTTCTTGGGTGTTTTTCCTTGTGAAATTGTTATTGTGCATGCGTGTGTGTGTGTGTGTGTGTGTGTGTGTGTGTGTGTGTACCAATGTTTTGTCAGTTATTATTTAGCCTTAATAGAATAAAAATTAATGAGGTGTTAGTTACACAGCTTCATTTCCTGACTTGTATGCATGTGTGTGAACTCTGGTGTCAGACAGACTTGTGTTTAACTCTTGTGTTCACATTTACTAGCTATGTTACCTTGGGCTAGATAGTATAATTAATCTCTCTGAACTTAGATTTTCTTGTGTCTAAAATAACAACTGCCTTACAGTTACTGAGATGCTGTATGTTACATGCAAGAAATAGTATTCACATACAGTGAGAGTATGGAGAATTTCCTATTCTCTATCCCTCACATTTACCCTACTTCATGAGACTGAAGAGTTAAGTCTTCAAGAGATAGGAATTTTCCAGGCATCTTTTTCCCTCCCACAATCTTTTGAGTTATTATCAATGATCCCAAAATATCCCCCTTTTAAAATATATCATTATTGTTATTATTTTTCTTGCCCATTTCCTCTTACAGACCATAAAGTTCTTAAGGACAGGGCTTATGCTTTGCCTCTGTGCATCCCCAGAATCTAGTACAATTCCTCACATGGTATTAAGTGCTCAACATCTATCTGAATCAATAAATATTTATATTTGGTTGTTTCAGGGATTCATAAAATATACTTTAGAGTTTTGTATCCGCTTGAATGGCAAAAGAAATCTAAATATTTGTCTGCAATACATATTGAAAAGTAAATATTTGTAAGTGTATATAGCTCCTAAAATTCCATTTTGAACTATTACCTTTATAAGGGTACTGGAATATTTTTCTATGTACCTTATAAACTCTATTATTCTGCACATAGGAATTATTGACTCTAATTTCTTCACATTTCCTCTTCTTTCCATCCTCTTTCTCTTCTTTTCCTCCTCCCTCTCTCCCTTTTCTTTTAATATTTTTATTACAAAATGTAACAGACTTTTCAGAAAAGTCTTCATTCAATAGTTATATTTACTGAATAATTATTAAGCAAACATGTAACTACAGCCTCTGTCAAAATAAATAGAACCCTTGTATTTTATTTCTTTTGCTCAATATTATGTTTATAGATTCATCATGTTGTGGTGAATTGTTCTGGTTCATTCATTTTTATTGCTATAGGGTATTTCATAAAACATTTTTCTGAACCATTATACTATTGAGAGATATTTACTTCTAGTATTTGGCTATTGAGAATATTGCTAATGTGAACATTCTTGTATATGCCTCTGGTTGCTTTAGTTTCTGTAATGGGTAGAGAGTAGGAGTAAAAAATTTCTAGACCATGTGATATAGTATCTTTAACTTGAGTAGATAATAGTAAACTGCTTTCCAATGTATGTAGTATTTTATACTCCCATCATAGTGTATGAGTGTTCCCAGATATTGCAAATTCTTTTACTGTTAAAGATTTCACAATTTGGTCAGTGGGGTGGAGTGGTTGTACCTCATTGAAGTTTTCATTGGCATTTCCAAAAATTTCAATTTTATTGAACTCCTTTGCATATTTTTATTGTATATTAGGACTTTTCTCTTTTGAAGTGATTGTTGTTTTGTACTCATTTTTAAAAATTGTGTTATTTGTTTCTTTCTTATTGATATGTAGAATTCTAGACTTTTGTCTCTTAATTGTGTTTGCAAGTATCATTTTCCACTCTGAAGTTTTTTTCACTATCTTGAAGTTTTTGGATAAGAAGAAGAAATTCATTTTAATGAAGTCAAATGTATTAATTTTATGCATTATATCTAAGGCTTTCCATATTTTAAGAGATTATTTCCTACCCTAAGGTCATAAAGATATTTCTTTATATTATGCTTTAAATATCTTCTAATTTTATTGTTCAACTTTATTTTTTTTTTAATGTTGCTTATTTATTTATTTTGAGAGAGAGAGAGAGACAGCATGAGCAGAGGAGGAGCAGAGAGAGAGAGAGGAAGTGAGAATCCCAAGCAGGCTCCATGCTGTCACAGGGCCAGACACGGAGCTTGATTTCACAACTGATGAAATCATTACTTGAGCCAAAATCAAAGTTGGATGCTCAACTGACTGAATCACCCAGATGCCCCTTATTGTTCAACTTTAGATCTTTAAACCGTCTGGAATTTATTTTTGTGTATAATGTGATTCGTGGGTTCAATTTTTTCTTCCAATATGGATATCCAAGTTTTCCTATTGAGCAACTGTTAATGAAGTGTTTCATATATATTTAAATTTTCACCATAATTATTAATAGGGAAAGTTTATGGTATATCACTCTATTTAAGATTTCTTTATTGTTTCTCAAAAAGTTTGATAATTTTTTTTTTTTTTGGTGATTTTCCCCATAGAGGTTTTTTTTTTTTTAATTTTATTTTTTAACGTTTATTTATTTTTGAGACAGAGAGAGACAGAGCATGAACGGGAGAGAGTCAGAGAGAGGGAGACACAGAATCTGAAATAGGCTCCAGGCTCTGAGCTGTCAGCACAGAGCCTGACGTGGGGCTCGAACTCACGGGCCGCAAGATCATGACCTGAGCCGAAGTCGGCCGCTTAACCGACTGAGCCACCCAGGCGCCCCTCCCCATAGAGGTTTTGTACAACTTTCATTTGATTTAATTCTAGATACTTGATATTTTTTATTCTTTTTTTTCTTTACCAGTGATTTTTTAAATTTAAATTTTAGTTAACATACACTGCAATATTGGTTTCAGGAGTAGAATTCAGTGATTCATCACTTACATACAAGCACCCACTGGTCATCACAAGTGCCCTCCTTAATACTTATCACCCATCTAGCCCATCCCCCACTCACCTCCCTCCATCAACTCTTAGTTTGTTCTCTATCGTTAAAAGTCTCTTAGGGTTTTGTCCCCTTTCCTTTTATTTCCTCCCCTTTCCCAAATGCTCATCTGTTTTGTTTTTTAAATTCCACACAGGAGTGAAATCATATGGTATTTGTCTTTCTCTGATTGGTTTATTTTGTTTAGTAATACATTCTAGCATTCTAAACATTTCTCTGTTTAGCTTATTTTGTTTAGTAATACATTCTAGTTCCATCCACATCATTGCAAATGGCAAGATTTCATTCATTTTGATGGCTGCGCATCCATTCATCAGTATATATTCATCATCATATATATACGGATATATATACATATATATATATATATCTCCATTCGTCATATATATATATCCATTCATCAGTCAATGGACATTTGGGCTCTTTCCATAGTTTGGCTGTTGTTGATAAACACTGGGTGCATGTAATTCTTCGAATCTATATTTTTGTATCCCTCTGGGTAAATAAATACCTAATAGTGCAATTACTGGATCATAGGGCAGTTCTATTTTTAGTTTTTTGAGGAATCTATGCACTGTTCTCCTGAGTAGCTACAACAATTTGCATTCCCACCAACAGTGCAAAATGTTCCACTTTAAATAGAATGTTTATGTATTTTATATATATTTTTTGCTGGCATATAAAAATTAAATTGATTTATGTATATTGACTTAAATCTAACAACCTTGATAAATTTTTTAATTAACTCAAATAATTAACCTCTAGAATATTTTTGATTCTCTATACATTTGTCATCTGTTAACAATGACAATTTGATTTTTTTCCTTTCAGGACTGAACCTCACTATTTCCTTTCCTTTTTATACTCCAGACTAGGATTTCCTTTAAAATATTGAATAGACATTCTGAGAGGAGACATTTTTACCTTTTTCTTTAACTAAAGAGAAAGCTTCCAAAGCTTTATGATTTAATACAGTGTTTGCTCTGGGTTATTTGTAAGTGTCCCTTATCAGGTTAAGAAAGTTCATTTTTGTTCCTAGAGTGGTACAAATTCTTATTCTCAGTGGATTTTGAATTTTATCAGTGCTTTCTCTGCATTTATTGAGCTAATAATATGTTTACCCCATTTTAAAACTTGACAGAGTGGTGAATTACATTTATTGATTTCTTTAAAAAATGTTAAACCAATATTTCATTACTGGATAAAATAAAGTTAGTCATAAGATATTATCCTCTTACTATAGTAATGGATTTGGTTTGATAAGTTTTTAAAAAGATCATCGCTTTGGCAGTTGTTGATGTGCATTTAAATAGCATCTATCAAACAAATAGCAGGTTAGATCATTTGGCCATTAAGGGGAATACATTGTAGCCAGGTTTGTCACCTCTTTTAACTTTTAATTTTTTTTAATGTTTATTCATTTTGGAGAGACAGAGACAGAGTGTGAATGGGGGAGGGGCAGAGAGAGAGGGAGACACAGAATCTGAAGCAGGCTCCAGGCTCTGAGATGTCAGCACAGAGCCCAATGTGGGGCTTGAACCCACAAATCCATGAACCATGAGATCATGACCTGAGGTGAAGTTGGACACTTAACTGACCGAGCCACCCAGGAGCCCTAACACCTTTTTAAAAAGAATTTTTGTATTCAGAGTAAGACTTGAAGCTGACTTTTAATTTTCTTTTCTCATGCCATCCTTCAGATTTCATATGAAATTGATTATAAAATGAGTTGAAGCGTATAACACTTTTTTCTCTATTCTCCGAAAAAAAGTTGTGTAGGTCTTTGTCTTAGTCTGTTCAAGCTGCCATTAAAAAAAATAACAACAGGGGCGCCTGGGTGGCTCAGTCGGTTAAGCTGCCGACTTCGGCTCAGGTCATGATCTCGCGGTCCGTGAGTTCGAGCCCCGCGTCAGGCTCTGTGCTGACAGCTCAGAGCCTGGAGCCTGTTTCGGATTCTGTGTCTCCCTCTCTCTGACCCTCCCCTGTTCATGCGCTGTCTCTCTCTGTCTCAAAAATAAATAAACGTTAAAAAAAATTAAAAAAAAATAACAACAGAAATGTATTTTCTCACAATTCTTAAGGCTGGGCATCTGCAATCATGCTGCAGTATATTTGGCTTAGGGTGAGGATTCTCTTCCTAGCGTGTAGGTACTGTCTTCTCACTTTGTCCTCAAGAAAGAGAGGGAGGGAGAGATAATGGGAGGGAGGGTGGGGAAAAGGTGAGAGATATGTTCTTCTCTGGTGAGCAAATTCATCACAATTCAGAGCATATAATTTCATCACATATAAAATTTGGGGGGATGGGGTACACAACTTAGTCCATAACAATCTGGAATTGTTTCTTCAGTGACTGCTTGGTAAATCCATTCATAAAGTTATCCAGGCATGTAGTTTTTCTTGTGTGAAGAGTTTTACACTTGATTCAATTTTTTACAGGATTATTTAGGCTTTCCATTTCTTCTTGAGTCACATTGTGTTAAAGATGCACTTTTTCAGGGTGCCTGGGTGGCTCAGTCAGTTAAGTGTCTGACTTCAGCTCGGGTCATGATCTCACAGGTCGTGAGTTCAAGCCCCACATTGGGCTCTGTGCCGACAGCTCAGAGCCTGGAGCCTGCTTCCGATTCTGTGTCTCCCTCTCTCTCTGCCCCTCCCCCACTCACACTCTGTCTTTCTCTCAAAAATAAATAAACATTAAAAAATACACACTTTCTCGGAATTTATAAATTTGTTCACAGTATCTCCTTTTTATCTCTTTCATGTCTGCAGCATTTGCAGTTATTTTTCCTATTCATCCCTAATATTCTTTCCTTCTCCCTCCCTTCCTCCTTTTCTCCCTCCCTCTTCCCTTCTCTCTTTTTGACCAATCTTACCATAGGATTTGTCTTTTCAAACATGAAGCGTTAGCTTTCTTGGTCTTCTCTATTTTATGTTTTTAAAATATTATTAATTTTATTGATTTTTGCATTTATCTTAATTTCCTTCTTCACATTTCTTTAGTTTTATTTTTTTGATAATTTTTGTAACTACTTTATATAGTGTTTAATGTACTTAGTTCATTCATTTTCAACATTTCTCTCTTCTATTATATGCATTTCTAGCTAGCAATATTATGTTACATGTTGCTTTAGATTCATCCTGGGAGTTTTGCTATATAACATTTATTATTTCACAGTTCAATATATTTTCTAATTTCTTTTATGATATTTCTTCCGCCCATGTGATATTTAGAATATATTGTTTCATTTCAGAAGATATGGGAAATTTTCTAGCTACCAGTTTCTGATTGATTTTTGACACAAATGCACTGTGGTTGGAGAGCATATTTTGTATGGATCAGATCTACTTCAAAAATAGTGTGAAATATTAAGAACATACAAAAGTACATAAAACATAGTTATATAGCTTAATGAATTATTATCAAGTAACTGTTCATGTTACTACTACCCATAGTAAGCTACAAAACAATGTTAAAATCCCAGAAGCTACTTTGTGTCTCTTTCCAATTTTCTTTATGATTTCAATTCTTTATTTGTTGACATGTGGTTTGCAGCACAATATGTAGTCAATATTCTAAATGTTTCATGTGTGCTTGAAAAACTTGTATTCTTCAATTATAGGGTATAATGTCCATAGGTCCATTTTGTTAATGATATGTTGAAATCTATGTCCTTAATTATTTTTTTCTTTATTCTACCAACTTATTTTCTCTCTTTGTTCTACCAACTAAAAGAGATATATCACACTCTCCCACTATATTTATAGATTTGTCCCTTCTTTTGGTATAACTGTCAATATTTGCTCTTTTTTTTTTTGAGGCTATATAATTAGGTGCATACACATTTGGAAATCTTTCTTTCTGGAATTATTCACTAAATCCTTCTTGTATTTTCTATTCTCTTCTGTTTTCTCATGTCTTTATCTGTATTTGCATGTGTCTGGATATTTTCTCCTGACTTGCCTTCTTTTTCAACTTTTGACCACTTTACCACTATTCCTTGTTTGCTCCCAAACCATATTTTTAAATTTTTAATCTTTATCTTTTACACTGTATTGTGTGAAGTTTTATAATTATTTTATATTTTATGCTTTACTGTGTTATACTTCATTGTATTATTTATTCCTACAAACAATATTTGGTTGTTTTTCAAATCTGCTTTGTCAATTTTCCTACCTTCCTGTATTCTGCAGATATTTTTGTTGTATATTTCTTCATGCACAGTAAACGTTGTCATGTTATAATCTGTGATAATGTCAAGATGTAAACTCTTTTTCCTTCTGGTTCTTACAGTTTGTTTGTTTGTTTGTTTTCTTTTTCCACATATGTTTAGTTATCTTTGACTATCATTGCCCTTAAAAAATCATTTTTGAGATCCCCCAAAACTTAGGGTTTGGAACCCTTTTTTTTTTGCATGATATAATTTGCTTATATTCCAGTGATTAAACTGATTTTGGAGTTTAAAGTTACAAATTTGCACAAAAACCAGTGATGAGATTTTAGGATAGTAGACATCTTACTTACTATGACATAGTGTGCCCTTAAAAAACAATTTTGATAAATTAAATGAGGGATTGACAGTAATTTTGTAGTAAGTGGAATTTCTCCCCAACTGGGACTTTCATTTCCCAACAGGCAGAAGAGAAACAAAGCATTTCTATAATAGTGGTATTATTAATAATAGTAACAGTTCTATATATTGAATACTTACTTTATGGCAGGCACTGCTAAGCAATTGATATAGAATATATTATTTAATCCTTAATGCATATTATCCTCACTTTACTGTTATAGAAACAGACTTCATGAGGTCAGGCAACTTGCCCTAGGTCAAAATTGGCTGAAAATCATCCTCCGGTTCCTCAAAAAAATGATAGTATCACACTATATGGTGGAACTTGTCTTCATTTCTGTGAGGCAAAGAGACTTATTCTACATGTTCATAGTGTAACTTTTTTTTTTTTTTTTTTGAGAAACATATGGGCAGAGGAAAAAAGTGGTCCATAGTCATCTTTGGCATTTTCCCAAAAAGTACATTAGTGTGTTAGTATAGAAACAGTTGTTGGCAAAGAAAATACCTAAGTTCTACCTTGCCTCACTGGCTTGCTTAGACAGTTAATTCATTTTATCCACTCTTAAATAAATTCTCATGGTGCACTAAGCTACATTTATGGGTAAAAAAAAGTTGTAAAATACCTTTGAATACTTATGGATTAAAAAAGTAAGATATTCTTTTCTATTTGATTAATGTTGTTGCTGCCTAAAGTACTACTGAATTGCATTTGAAATTGATACAAGTGTCATTTTTACATTTTGAAAGAAGAAATATGAAAAGAGAAATTGAGAAAGGAAAATATAATTATTCATTTTTTGTCATCTTGTAAGTGAAGACCAAATAGTTGCTTCTCAGTTTTAAAGAAGGGGCATAAGGACAAATGGACAAGTAGATCGAAAAATATGAAAAATCAGGGAACATACATGATTTGTTAACACATACTGGCATTTTGTGAATCAGGGAGTTTCTCCCTCTCTCTTTTTTTGAGGGGGCAGGAATACAATTGTTTTGAAATCTTTAAAACTCTTCCGTATGTTGCTTCATTTAATTGTATTGCTAACACCTCAGTACAATTTTTAATGTGCAAAATCAGCTGCAGAATTACATGCCTATGTGCTTGGAAAGTCAACACTACGTTGCTCTGTTATATGTTATAACTTCTCATGAATTTTTTAGTGTTGTTTACCTGGATAATTTGTGACATTGCATTCAGATTTAACTTCCCGAATTGTGAAATTGATCACCAAGCTCTCTTGCAGAGAATCCTTTAGCAACTTTTCTTTGGCTGCAAGATAAAACAGAAATGCTACAGTTAGTCTACAATGTCTTTCGTTTTCAGCCTCTGGCTAACTCTCCAGTCTCACTTTAAACTCCCTCCAAACTTCCTCTGCCCTTCAGCTACTCTAAATTATTTGCTGTTCCTCAAATGAGCCATGTTGTCTCAGGTCTATCTGCTTTACACATGCTGTTCCACTCCTCTCTAGTGCCCTTTCTTCTTGACTTCTAGGTACCTTTCATTCTTTAGAGATTCATTCATCTACCACTCCCCCTTTGGAGCTCCCCGGTCCACCCCAACAGAAAGCTGCTCTATTTTTCCATCCCTTAATCCTCCTGGTACCTTACCCTGGCCTCTGTATCAGTACCTCTCCATTGTATTGTAATTATACAGATGCTTAGTACTATTTCCCTGTTAGGTCTTAAGCCTGGCATAACAGTGAAAGCAAAATATATATTGTTGAATACAAAAGAGCATGGATAATACCTAATTCACAAAGTTATAAAACAGTGTGAAACAATAGATATGAAATCTTTTGTAAGCTATTAGACACTATAGAAGTGCTATTTATGTATTTATATATTTCTGTCTAAATGCTGAGTGTGCAAGCCAGGCCAGACCACTCTATTAAGACATTTTGAGCAGGTCTGAAAATTATTCCTTTTCATGATTGAACTTGTAAGATGTGCAAAGACTATGAACATAATTAGGGATTTGAAGATCACTCTCTGACATCAGAAAGCCTATTATCTATATTATGAGACAAGACATAAAAAAATTAATCTTTGAATAGCAAATGATGCACGATTGCCTACGATGAGTGGGCATTTGGGGCCGTAGGAGTTACAAGTGAGTGTCGAGGGGGAAGGCCATTATGAGGAAGCTGATTTTGAACGAGGTCTTCGGGGAGACTTAGATAAGGAAAATCATAGCCTTTTAATTGAGAAGGGGGTATGCAAAGCCTAAGGAAGGAGCTGCTGTGCTCCTTTTTGTTAAATTTGATATACTACGAATGGAACTTCTTTGAAATTTTCTCCTTCGTGGATTTCTCTGGCGCTGACCACGTGATAAAAATCCTGTTCATTCTTCAAGATTTGGCTCAAATGCTACTAAAAACACGCAGTGAATCGTTCACTTTTCCCCCCTGAATTTCCAAGAGCACCATATTATTTAGGACCAGGTTCAACTGTATATAATAGAAATCTTCCTTCCCTTGCCAGTAACTCAAGCAATATAGATATTAATTTTTTATGATTCCATAATTGTCAAAACTCAGACTCCTTTTATTTTTCTGCTCCTTCCTAGCTTTCATCTTAGATTCTCTCATTATCTAGGGTGGTTGCTGGAGCTCTAACCATTTTGCTCATTTAGGCCGGAGAAAACAGGAAGGAAAGGACAAAAGGAATGTCTCCCCACCAAGAGCTTGCCAAGGCATTTAACTCAATGACTTTGACTTTCATTAACCAGAATGTTCAACGGCCACATCAGCTGCAAGTGAACTTAGTAACAAAGCCATACCTAACCACAAGGATGGCTGAGAGCACTGTGGGCGGTGTACAACTGGGGTCTGGTTTAAGAGGAAGGGGAGCATAGACATTACGTGGGTAGCTGTCTGTCTCTACCACAAACACATTCTTTGCATATTTCTTGAGACATTTTTCATTATCTTCCTGTCATGCCAGTTATTTGGAACAATGTTTGTTTCCTCCCACCAGACCCTACTTCTTTGAGGGCAAGGGTCATAGCTTACAAATGATTAAAGAGCATTGGTTAAGTTTGGGGAGAAAGAGTACTGGTTGGTATCAGAGAGTATGTGTAGTGGGCACTGGGAGATAAGAAAGGCAATGGAAATGACGGCCAGGTTATAAGAGGAAGGACTACTGAAGTGAAGTAGTGATTTCCAAGGTTTTTGGACTCAGGATCCCTTTATACTCTTAAAAACAGTCGAGGTCTCCGGGGCGCCTGAGTGGCTCAGTCAGTTAAGCGTCAGACTTTGGCTCAGGTCATGATCTCCCAGTTTGTGAGTCTGAGTCCCATGTTGGGCTCTATGCTAACAGCTTACAGCCGGGAGCCTGCTTCAGCTTCTGTGCCTCCCTCTGTCTCATCTCCTTCCCAGCTCACTATCTGTCTCTGTCTCTCCCAAATAAATAAACATGAAAAAAATAAAATAAAATAATGAGGACTCCAAAAGCTTTTTTTTCACCTGCAGATCCAACCTATATCAATACTTATCCATCTAGAAATCAAAACTAAGAAGTTTAAAACATATTTTTGTACTCATTTTATGTATTTATGTGTTTTTTTATTTATTTAAGTATAGTTGACAAGCAATGTTATATTAGTTTCAGGTGTACAACACAGTGATTTAACGTCTCTGTACGTTATATATACTCACCCCAACTGTAACGACCACCTGTCAGCATACAACACTATTACAATATCATTGACTATATTCTCTGCCCTGTCCCTTTTATTCCCAAGACATTCACTCCAAAATTGGAAACCTGTGTTTCCCTCTGCCCTTCACTCATTTTGCCCATTCTGCCAGCCCTCTTTCCTCAGGCAACCATCAGTTTGTTCTCTGATTCTGCTTTTTGTTTGTTTATTCTTTTGTTTCGTTTTTTTTTTAAATTAGTGGGAACACTATCGTTTTATCTTTTTGCAATTTCTTTAATGTTTGTCAAAACTGAAGAAATAGGTTCACAAATCTGCTTCTGCATTCAGTCTGTTGAAGTATTTTGTCTAGGTGAAGTACATGAAGAAAATCTGGCTTTGCATGGCTATGTCATTCGGAAAAAGAGGACCTCTTGGACCGCTAAAAGGATCTTAGGGACCCCCTGGGGCTTTTGGGCCACACTTTGAGAATCGTTGGGATGGTGTAATATGTAGCTACAAAGTGTTGAAAACTAACAAAGGAAACCAAATAGGATTTCTTTTATTGTAAAGGGAAACAAAAAAAATTGCATAAATAAACACAAAGTTTGTTTTGAAGACTCAATTCCATCAGTTTATAGAGAACATATTTTGCTACAGTGGCACCTGCATGCTTCTGTTTCAAATGAGGGTTCAGGATGGAAGTCATGCTTATACAATTCTGAGAAAGAAGAGAGTTCTGTCCAGTATTATTCATAAAATCTGTGAAACGCCTACTGCATGCTTTGCTTTAGAAAAGCAAATGTCTTTACCTAAACTCATTTCATGCAAAAATAGGATAATGGATGTGAAGGTGCTTATCTCCCACATGGTCCATCTTCTCATAGCCTGTTGGGGGAAGGCCCTTCAGAAAGAAAAACAATTTTGTGAGGAAGGGTTTTTCCTATTATTAAAAATATGTGTAAATATATACACACACACATCCACATCCGAAAAATGTCTTAGAAAAAATAAATTTTCTGTTTAACTGACCTGGTAGTTTGTTTAAGGGAGATATGCAGGCTTGGGCCTGTTTTCACATTTAATTATGATTCGGTATGGTTTATTCAGTTGAAGGAAGCTCAGTGTGGCATAAAACAGAACCTGGCAGTGGACATAAAGTTTCATGAATCCCTTGGAATACTCCCAGTGCTCTTGGATGCTGATGGTAGCCTCTTAATTCTATGGTTCGGCCACCAGGGCCGAAGGGACATGTGCTTTGCTTAGATATGTCAAATTACATTCTATGCAGTAGGAATCAGGGAGTGTGGGACTCTTCCTTTCTCCTCTAACTGGTTTCTATCTTTCATAAAGACACCAATGCCACACCTAATTTATTAGTCACACTGCTGGTATATAACAAACTACAACAAAGCCATAATTTAGTGGCTGAAACAATACACAAAATTTATTATTTTATAGTGCTGTATATCAAAAGTCTAAGAGGAGTCTTGCTGGGGTAAAATCAAAGTGTCGGTGTGGCGTCTTCCTTTATGGAGACTCAATTTCCTTACCTTTTCCATTCAAGAGGTTACCTGCATTCCTTGACTTGTGTTCCCTTACTTCATCTTCAAAGCCAGCAATGTAGCATGACTCTGAGCCTTCTTCTGTCATCTTATCTCTTTCTGACCTCAGCTGGGAAAGGTTTTCTGCTTTTAGGGATTTATGGGATTAGAATGGGTTCACCCAAATAATCCAGGACAGTCCCTCCATCTCAATGTCTGTATCCTTAAGTATATCTGCAAAGTCCTTTTAGCTGTGTAAGGTAACACCTTCAAAGGGTCCAGGAACTAGATGTGGGCATTTTGGGGACCACTATTTTGCCTAACACACCCAACTTAACTAAATCTTGACATTAGTTTTGCTCACCATCACTTTTAAACCATCAAAGCAAAAATGGGAGGCTAAAATAGGTAAGAAATATACAGAAAAATAATTTTGATGTCATTAACCACAGTCTGGAAAATTCATATTTAGAAATCTATTATCCCACATATATTTAACTTAAAATGATGAAATTTCACAATCTATTGTATTTATTATATAATCAATTTACTGTAAGAAAGACAAATGTCTGTACTTCACAGTCATCTTGTGTATTATTTGATCCACTGGTTGCTATGGAGATCACTCATTTTAAGTATATTAGACAGCATATGGATGATGTGATGTGAATGGGCATGTGTTCTGATGTCTATTTCTTATTACTTAAAATGCTGTCTGTTCCTTTTATTATTTTTTTTTAGCTGAACTCTCACCCCATCTTCTTTTGCTTCATAGAAATTTTCAGGTTTCAGGCTGACATATCCATTTTATTTACACATTAAGATGGCTCTAAGTAAAGGGAAACTCCATTTCTTGCTTTTATACACATTGTTGAAATTAATATAAAAGCAGACATTTTTAGACAAATTTTAGATAAGTTATCTTAAGTGAATTAACATTATTTAGAGACTGTGCTCAATCTGAAAACGTGTGCATTTTTCCAGTATCATTGAGGTATAATTGACAAATAACTCATAATAATCTGAAGTATTCAACATAATGAGGATTTGATACATATTGTGAAATGATTACCTTAGTCAAGTTACTGAAATCTTATATCACCTCATACAGTTACTTTATTTTTTTTTTAACAAGAATGCTTGAGATTTACTCTGGTAGCCAATTTCGAGTATACAGAACATTATTAACTATCGTCAGCAAGCCATACATTAGATCTCCAGAACTTAATCATCTTATAGCTTAAAGTTTGCACCCATGACCAACATTGCATTTCTTCTGTACCCCCCACCCTGGTAACCATCATTCTACTCTGTTTCTATGAGTTTGACTTTAAAAAAAAATTCTACATATAAGTGATACCAGGCAGTTTGTCTTTTTCCATCTAGCTTATTTCACTCAGCACAATACCCTCCAAGTATGTGCATGTTGTTGCAAATAGAAGGATTTACAGTTTTTAAAATGTATTTTAAATGTTACATATTTAATTTAATAGATCTAGGCATTATATGTAGGTCATCAATTTAAAAGCTATAATATTAATTTGCTGCACATATCAGGTAAAACCATGCAAACATTATTTTAAAAATCATTGTTTTCTAGTTTTGTTATAGTAATTGACTGTTAGAGCAGAATTCTCCTGGTCATTGTCATTACTGAAGAAAGAATAAGAGTAGGAGCAGTTACCCAGATTCTTTAAGTAGGACAGTATTTATTCTATAAAAACACCAGTTAAACCACTTGTGGCTGAAATATAAAAATGTGTTGATTTTAGGTATTAAGTTTTTATTCAACAAATTTACTAAATCTCTTATCATTTACAATAGTTTTTGTGCCAGTTCTGTTGGATTTCTATATAAATAATCATGATATCTTAATACAGTGATAGTCTTCTTTCTTTTCAATTGTTGCACCATTACTTTTCTATTTTTATTTTCTTTGCATTACTGCAGTGAGTATAACACAATTAACATGTTGACTAGAAACTTGGATAAGCATCATTGTCTCGCTCTCCAATTCCATGTGAAAGTCTGCAGTGTTTCACCCCTTATGTTTGCTGTAGGCTTTTTGTAGATATTCTTTTCCAGTGTTTGTAGATTTTGTAGATATTTGTAGAATTTGTAGATATTTCTTTTCCAGTATTTTAAAATTTTCTTCTATTTTGGTTGCCTTAAAGTTATTTTTTCTTTATCATAAACAGACGGTAAATTTTCTACATTTAGATGATTGCATAATTTTTATTCTTTAATCTTTTTATGTGGTAAATTACATTGAATATCTATTGTTAAATCAACCATGCATTCCTGATATATTATCACTTTTTTATAATTATGGTTTGAGTTTGCTAATATTTTGTTTAGGATTTTTCCAATTATGTATATGCATGAAATTAGAGTTTAATTTATCTTTTTTGTGCTGTCCTTGTCTAGGCTTTGCTAGGTTCATAAAATGAGTTAAGAAGTGTGCTTTTCTACACTTGGAAGAGTTTTATAAGTTTAGAATTACTTCTGCCCTGAATATATGATGGAATTTACCAATAAAGTCATCTACATCTGAATTTTCTTTGTGGGAATATTATAGAACAAACTTGATTTCTTTTTTTTTTCCTTTTTAAGCTTTTTTTCCCCTTTCTCATTATTTATTTATTTTTAAATTTGCATCCACGTAAGTTAGCATATAGTGCAACAATGATTTCAGGAGTAGATTCCTTAATGCCCCTTATCCATTTAGCCCATCCCCCCTCCCACAACTCCTCCAGTAACCCTCTGTTTGTTCTCCGTAGTTAAGAGTCTCTTCTGTTTTGTCCCCCTCCCTATTTTTATATTATTTTTGCTTCCCTTCCCTTATGTTCATCTGTTTTGTATCTTAAAGTCCTCATACAAGTGAAGTCATATGATATTTGTCTTTCTCTGACTGACTAATTTCATTTAACATAATACCTTCTAGTTCCATCCACCTAGTTGCAAATGACAAGATTTAATTCTTTATGAAGGCCAAGTAATATTTCATTGTGTATATATACCACATCTTTATCCATTCATCTGTTGATGGACATTTGGGCTCTTTCCATACTTTGGCTATTGTTGATAGAGCTGCTATAAAAACACTGGGGTGCCTGTGTCCCTTTGAAACAGCATACCTGTATCCCTTGGATAAATACCTAGTAGTGCAATTGCTGGTTCATAGGGTAGTTCTATTTTTAATTGTTTGAGGAAACTCCATACTGTTTTCCAGAGTGGCTGCACCAGTTTGCATTCCCACCAGCAATGCAAAAGAGACCCTCTTTCTCCACATCCCTGCAACATCTGTTGTTGCCTGAGTTGTTAATGTTAGCCATTCTGACAGGTGTGAGGTGGTATCTCATTGTGGTTTTGGGTTGTATTTCCCTGATGATGAGTGATGTTGAGCATTTTTTCATGTGTCGGTTGGCTCTCTGGATGTCTTCTTTGGAGAAGTGTCTATTCATGTCTTTTGCCCAATTATTCACTGGATTATTTATTTTTTGGGTGTTGAGTTTGATAAGTTCTTTATAGATTTTGGATACTAACCCTTTACTGATACGTCGTTTGCAAATACCTTCTCCCATTCCACCCGTTGCCTTTTAGTTTTACTGATTGTTTCCTTCCCTGTGCAAAAGATTTTTATTTTGATGAGGTCCCAATAGCTCATTTAAAAAAAATTTTTATGTTTATTATTTTTGAAAGACAGAGAGAGACAGAGCACAAGCAGGGGTGGGGCAGAGAGAGCAGGGGACACAGAATCTGAAGCAGGCTCCAGGCTCTGAGCTATCAGCACAGAGCCCAACGTGGGGCTCAAACTCACGAACCACAAGATCATGACCTGAGCTGAAGTCAGACGCTCAACTGACTGAGCCACTCAGGGGTTCCCCCAATAGCTCATTTTTGCTTTTGTTTCCCTTGCCTCTGTGCTGAGTAAGAAGTTGCTGTGGCCAAAGTCAAAGAGGTTTTTGCTTGCTTTTTCCTCGAGGATTTTGATGACTTCCTGCCTTATGTTTAGGTCTTTCATCCATTTTGAGTTTATTTTTGTGTATGGTGTAAGAAAGTGGTCCAGGTTCATTTTTCTGCATGTAGGTGTCCAGTTTTCCCAGCACCACTTGCTGAAGAGACTCTCTTTATTCCACTGGACGTTCTTTCCTGTTTGTCAAAAATTAGTTGGCCATATGTTTGTGGGTCCATTTCTGGGTTCTCTATTCTGTTCCATTGATCTGAGTGTCTGTTTTTGTGCCAGTACCATACTGTCTTGATGATTACAGCTGTGTAATAGAGCTTGAAGTCTGAGATTGTGATGCCTTCTGCTTTTTGTTTTCTTTTTCAAGATTGCTTTGGTATGCGGGGTCTTTTCTGGTTCCATACACATTTTAGGATTGTTTGTTCTAGTTCTGTGAAGAATGCTGATCTTATTTTGATAGGGATTGCATTGAATATGTAGATTGCTTTGGGTAGTATTGACATTTTAACAATATTTATTTTTCCTAGCCAGGAGCATGGAATATTTTTCCATTTTTTTGTGTGTCTTCTTTAATTTCTTTCATAAGCTTTTTATAGTTTCCAGTGTATAGATATTTTACCTCTTTGGTTAGATTTATTCTTAGGTATTTAATGGTTTTTGGTGCAAATGTAATGGGACCTATTCCTTGATTTTTCTTTTTGTTGCTTCATTATTGGTGTATAGAAATGCAACTGATTTCTGTGCATTGATTTTATATCCTGCCTCTTTGCTGAATTCATGGATCAATTCTAGCAGTTTTTTGGTGGAATCTTTTGGGTTTTCTATATAGAGTATCATGTCATCTGCAAAGAGTGAATGAAAGTTTGACTTCCTCCTGGCTGATGTGGATGCCTTTTATTTCTTTGTGTTGTCTGATTGCTGAAGCTAAGACTTCCAATACTATGTTGAATGACGGTGGTGAGAGTGGACATCCCTGTCTTATTCCCAACTTTAGGGGGAAAGCTCTCATTTTTCCCCTTGAGGATGATATTAGTGTTGGGTCTTACATATATTGCTTTTATGATCTCAAGGTATGATCCTTCTATCCCTTCTTGCCTGAGAGTTTTTATCACGAAAGGATGCTGTATTTTGTCAAATGCTTTCTCTGCATCTTTTGAGAGGATCATGTGGTTCTTGTCCTTTCTTTTATTGATGTGATGAATCACATTGATTGTTTTGCAGGTATTGAACCAGGCCTGCATCTCAGGTACAAATCCCGCTTGGTCGTGGTAAATAATTTTTCTAATGTATTGTTGGATCCGGCTGGCTAATATCTTGTTGAGGATTTTTGCATCCATGTTCATCAGGGAAATTGGTCTATAGTTTACTTTTTAGTGGGGTCTCTGTCTGGTTTTGGAATCAGGGTAATGCTGGCCTCATAGAAAGAGTTTGGAAGTTTTCCTTCCATTTCTATTTTTTCGGAATAGCTTCAAAATAATAGGTGTTAACTCTTCTTTAAATGTTTGGTAGAATTCCCCTGGAAAGCATCTGGCCCTGGAATCTTGTTTTTTGGCAGATTTTTTATTACTAATTCAATTTCCTTACTGGTTATGGGTCTGTTCAAATTTTCTATTTCTTCCTTCCTGTTTTTAGTTTTGGTAGTGTATATGTTTCTAGGAATTTGTCCATTTCTTCCAGATTGCCCATTTTATTGGCATATAATTATGGTAATATTGTCTTACTATTGTTTGTATTTCTGCTGTGTTGGTTGTGATCTCTCATCTTTTATTCCTGGTTTTATTTATTTAGGTCCTTCCTTTTTCTTTTTGATCAAACTGGCTAGGAGTTTATCAATTTTGCTAATTCTTTCCAAGAACCAACTTCTGGTTTCCTTGATCTGTTCTACTGTTTTGTTTTGTTTTTTGGTTTCAATAGTATTGATTTCTGCTCTAATCATTATTATTTCTTGTATTCTGCTGGTTTGGGGTTTTATTTGCTGTTCTTTTTCCAGCTCTTTAAGGTGTAAGGTTAGGTTGTATATTTGAGAATTTTCTTCCTTGTTTAGGAAGGCCTGGATTGCTATATGCTTCCCTCTTATGACCGCCTTTACTGCATCACAGGGGTTTTGGGCTGTGGTGTTATCATTTTCATTGGCTTCCATGTACTTTTTAATTTCCTCTTTAACTTCTTGTTTACCTCATTCATTTTATTGTAGGGTGTTCTTCAGTCTCCAAGTATTTGTTACCTTTCCAAATTTTTTCTTGTGGTTGATTTCAAGTTTCATAGCGTTGTAGTCTGAAAGTATGCACGGTATGATCTTGATCTTTTTGTGCTTGTTGAGGGCTGATTTGTGTCCCAGTATGTGATCTATTCTGGAGAACATTCTATGTACACTGGAGAGGAATGTGTATTCCACTGCTTTAGGATGAAATGTTCTGGATATATCTCTTAACTTCATCTGGTCCAGTGTGTCATTCAAAGCCATTGTTTCCTTGTTGATTTTCTGTTTAGATGATCTGTCCATTGTTGTAAATGGGATGTTGAGGTCCCCTACTATTTTGGTAATATTATCAATGAGTTTCTTTATGTTTGTGATTAATTGATGTATATATTTGGGTGTGCCACAGTTGGAGCATAAATGTTTACAATTGTTAGGTCTTCTTGGTGGATAGACCCCTTGATTATGATATAATGCCCTTCTTCATCTCTTGTTACAGTCTTTATTTTAAAGTCTAGATTGTCTGATATAAGTTTGGCTACTCTGACTTTCTTTCGGTGACCATTATCATGGTAGATGGTTCTCCATCCCCTTGTTTTCAATCTGAAGGTGTCTTTAGGTCTAAAGTGGTTCTCTTATAAAGAGCATAGAGATGGATCTTGTTTTCTTATCCATTGTATTACCCTAAGTCTTTTGATCAGAGTATTTAGTCCATTAATGTTTAGAGACAGTACTGAAAGATATGAATTTATTGCCATTATGTTGCCTGTAGAGTTGGAGTTTCTGGTGGTGTTCTCTGGTCCTTTCTAATCTTTGTTGCTTTTTGGTCTTTTTTTTTTTGTTTTCTCTCCCCTCAGAGAGTTCCCCTTAAAATTTCTTGCAAAGCTGGTTTAGTGGTCACGAACTCCTTTAATTTTTGTTTGTCTGGGAAACTTTTTATCTCTCCTTCTATTTTGAATGACAGCCTTGCTGGATAAAGAATTCTTGGCTGCATATTTTTCCAATTCAGCACATTGAATATATCCTGCCACTCGTTTCTGGCCTGCCACGTTTCTGCAGATAGGTCTGCTGCAAACCTGATCTGTCTTCCCTTGTAGGTTAAGAACTGTTTTTCCCTTGTTGCTTTCCTGATTCTTTCCTTGCTTGAGAATTTTGTGAATCTGACTATGATATGCCTTGTTGGTGGTTGTTTTTTGTTGAATCTAATGGGAGTCGTCTGTGCTTCCTGGATTTTGATGTCTGTGTGTTTCCCCAGGTTGGATAGTTTTCCACTATGATTTTCTCACATAACCCTTCTACCCCTTTTTCTCTCTCTTGATCTTCTGGGACCCCTATGATTCTGATGTTGTTCCTTCTTAATGAGTCACTGATTTCTCTAATTCTTAAATTGTGCTCTTTTTCCTTAGTCTCCTTCTTTTTTTCTGCTTCATTTTTCTCCATAAGTTTGTCCTCTATATCTTTGATTCATTGCTCTGTCTCATCCATGCTTGCTGCTGTGGTATTCATTCAAGACTGCAGCTCAGTTATAGCATTTTTTATTTCATCCTGACTAGCTTTTCCTTCTTTTATATCCACAGAAAGGGATTCTAATCTATTTTCAACCCCAGCTAGTATGCATATTATTGTGATTCTAATTTCTGGTTCAGACATCTTGCTTGTATCTGTGTTGATTAAGTCCCTGACTGTCGTTTCTTTCTGCTCTTTCTTTTGAGGTGAATTCCTTCATTTTGTCATTTTGAAGGAAGAAAAGGAATTAATAAGGTAAAAAAAAATTAAAAAAATTAAACAACACACACACATACAAAGTCAAATAAATGAGGTAAATAGATCCTAGGTGTATTTTGGTCTGGTTGTTGAAAGGAGCTTGATATATTAGAGAAAAAAGGGAAAGATAAGAAAAGAAGAAAAAAAAAGAAAAAGTAAAAAAACGGAAAATGTTTGAAAATTTGAAAAAATGCAGACAATGAAATAGAACAAATGAAATGATGGAATTAAAATAGAATTTGAAAATTTTACCAAAAAGTAAAAATTATGGTAGAAAAAATTAAAGAAAAATATGTAAAAATTGACAATAAAATGAAAATATTCTCTTTCTGTATTCAAGAAAAAGAAAAAGAAATTGAATAGATGGAGAAGTGAACAGACTGAAATATGATTGAAATTACATTGTTTTCCCCTAGAAGTCAAACTATGAATCACTTTATATTCCGTAAACTAAGCGAGCAGAGAGACTTGTGTTCCTGAAGAGCGCGGTTGGCCCAGTTGGGCGGGGCTTAGAGTACTGGTTCCATTCTCCACTAGATGGCACTGCTTAGATTACTGGGGTGGATTGTTGTGGCCTGTGTAGGTGTGTATGTGCATGAGCGGTAGGGGTGAAAATTGCATTACCCAGCTACCCTGTCTCTAGTATCAGAACTCTGTTCTCCCCAATCAGCAATCTTACACCCATCATTTGTCTCCAGCTTCTGTCCTCTTCCTGCTTTTACACTGTTTTGTGACCAAGCCGTCAGGTTGCCAGGTGTCACCTCCCTCCTGAGTTTCATCTCAGATGCTGCTGTGTTTCCCGACCCCTCACTTCTGAGGGACTGCAGTTTTGACCTGCTCAGACCTTCTGGGGGGGAGGGGTCTCATTGAGCAATGGCCAGGTGGCAGCTGCAACCAGAAACATTCGTGGGACCATGCTGCTGCTGATGCCCAGAGACTGTGGCTGGGTGCCAGGCTGCCCAAGAGAAAGTTCACGTGTAACAGCATTTCAGGGATATGGAAAATCACAAAACACATCAGACACCAGGCTTCACCCTTAACGGCCTTGTTCCAGCACTAGTGAATGTGTTTGTTCTCTGGGTTCTGCTGGGACATTTGCCTGTGGGGTGGCTTCACAGTCTCTACCAAATGTCCTCCCAGCAGGGGAATTGCCTTTCCCTGTTTGGCCCTCAGACCCCTTGAACTTCACTCTCTGCTCCTGGGGATTTGCCCTTCCTACCAGAGCACCTCCAGGTATCGAGCTGCAGAGTTTCAGACTCTGCGCTCCCTCTGTTTATAGAGTCTTAATGAAATATAAACCCTCTCTTTTCTCCTTTCTCCCTTTTTTGTTCAGTCCCTGCAGCTGTTTCTCTTTCTCTCCAGCTGCTTTTTGGGGGGTTGCTTTTCCCATAATCTCCCCCCATCTCCGTCCTCTCTTTGCAGGCAAAAACAGCTTCCTGCCCTCTGTGGCTTCTCTTTCCGTACCACATACCTACTGAGTTCTGTGGTTCAGGTTGTGCAGATTGTTGTGTTAATCCTCAAATCAGTTTTCTAGGTGTGTAGGATGGTTTAGTGTTGATGTGGCTGTATTTCATGGACACGAGATGTAAAAAAGACTTCCGTGCTGCTCCACCATCTTGGCTCCTCCCTTAAGTTTTTGTTTTAATTCCAGTTAGTTAACAGATAGTGTAGTATTGGTTTCAGGAGTAGCATTTAGTGATTCATTACTTACATACAATACCCAGTGCTCATTCCAACAAGTATCCTCCTTAATACCCATCACCCATTTAACCCTTCCCCCCATGTAACCTCCCAGGTTTTCCCCAAATTTTTTAGAAATTAACTCATTTCATTGGCATCTTTGCATTTATTGCTATTAAGCCACTTGTCATATTTTCCAGTAATACCCTTAATTACTTATGTAAATAATCTGTGGCCTAAGGTTATTGTCTTATTCAAGAAAGGATTTTCCTTTTCTAGATTTATACCTCTGGGCTCTCAAGGTCTCCAATAGTTTGGGCTGAAAATTCTTCAGTCTCTAACTTGATGTTGTTAAGAACATGTTTTAAAATTCTATATTTACCCTTTTAGATGTCATAAACAAGAAAGTTAACCTGAATTGCCTCATCTACTTTAACTGACATTAAATATTCCAGTCCTTCAGGTGTTTACATTTCAGCTCTTGTAATTTCATATCTTCCTTCTCTGCCTTATTTTATTTTCCTTACCTGCTATCATTATCTAACAAATGATATGTTTTACTTATTATGTATATTGTTTATCTTCCCTCTTCTCAACTTTCCTCCATGTTGTGAGGGATTTTTGCCTCTTCTGTTTACTGCTGTTGCTTACTGTACTCCCAGTATCTAGAAAATGTCTGGCCCATATTAGATGCCCAATAAATTTTTGTTGAATGAACAAGAACTGGTCTTTGCTCTTCAGGAGCTTTTAACTTAATGCTTTATACATGCTGATTCTGTGACAGAACCTTAGAGTTGTGGTTTGTGATTCACCATATCTTGGATCTAGAAAGAAATAAAAGATTATTCACTTTCTAGATTTTCTATGTAGGGAAATGGTCCAGAGATGATAAGACATATTTATTTAAACTTTAAGAAAAAAGTTTCTAGGCAGCATGTTCTTCTTTAAACAGAGATTGACCTTTCATTTCATGTACAGAATCATGTAATAATTGCTGAAAGACATTTTGCAGTCATTTATACGAGGGGTTTTTAAACATGGATGCATGCATGGAATTTAGAAACCATGACTCTCCTAAAATTAATATAGATCTATTGTTCTAATGTGAGCTAATCATTTGGCTGTGAACCAGTCATTTGGCAGTTCTGGAGATTCATCTGCCTCTCAAAAGTGTTCTTGACTCCAATGGAATAACTCAGGTTGTGTTTGTGTTGTTGATGAATGCTCCAGGCTTTCTGCCCCATGAATATTTACAAAAAATTGTATCATATCAAGACACTTGACCCTAAGGATCAGAAAACAGAGATCCATCTATGGGTAAACAGTGATCCAGATGAAGTTCTCCGTGCATTCTGTACCTTTCCTTTTTGCTTAGCCCTCTCTTTTGGGAAGAAAGGACTTTCAAACTGAACATTGCAGACTTGGGAGATTCCTTGTGTAGAGACTGCTTACAGCAGGAAGATCTCTGTCAAACCCTTTGAACCTTTTTGTTATTGATCAGGGAAGCTGGGTATGGTACGAAGCCTTATGATCTCTACACACTTCAAATGTCATGAGTGGAGAAGAGCTCTGGATCAAAACTGCACAAATCCTCTGACCTTTTATCTCTGACATTTTTTGTTCTTTTTGTAGTATGGGTAACAAATCTCTTTCAAACATACCCGTACTAGATCTTTCAAACACAATTATACCATCCTGTGTACGATGTACCTTTAGACACATTACCTTGACAGAGGGCATTCCAAGTGGTAAGTTCAAGTTTCACTACCTCTGCATATTTACATTGCTTCTAGGGCCACCTATGATACAAAGAGAGCACTTTGGGTCAACAATAAAGCAAACAGTGTGGCATATGTGAAGCATGAGTGTTTCCTAAGATCATTTTTCTTATGACAGCAATATATCAAATATGAGACATGATTTAATCCAACTCATTTACTTCTTTCATTTTCAAAAGGAATATTTCATTTTTAAAACTGCTGTGAGTTGTTCCTCCCTACTGTGTAATAGATGCTTCATCTTTTGAGAGAGCAAACACTACATTGCATCTTCTGAGTGGGGCACTGACCCCAGAGCTTTGGCTTCTTTAGTAGTTATCTCATCTTTCATTCCTTGCCCCATGTTGCTCCCAGTCCTGATGACTCTGCATTTGTGGTATTTCTGGGATGCTACTGGCGAGACAGGGCTTCACTTTTGCCGTGACCCCTCTCTTCTCTTATATCCATGTTACATCCCATCCAATTTTGAAATAAGGAAGTAGACCCAGACATATTGTGGTTTACCCAGAATAATCTCCTGAGTGTTCCCTGTTTTTTAGGCAGAGCATATTTTATTTTATTTTATTTTATTTTATTTATTCTATTTTATTTTTTGTTGTTTTGTTATTTGACTATTTCATTCTTTCACTGCTTGTTTATTGTACATTATATGCTAGGTGATACACTTAGCATCAGAAATATAAAGATGAAGAAGGCTTGTTTCAGCTTAAGGTGTTCCTGTTCCACTTGAGGACAGAAAGGACCGTGTAATTATACAAGGTGACCCAGGCTACGAAAGAAACAAGGGAAGGACTGGCTTTTCCCTGGGTAGGGGCAGGGTCGAGGATGGCACCTGCAGGAGGAATCAAAGATAGACTTTGAAGGCTGAGGACACAGTTACAAGACAAAAGAGGGAGAAGCCGTTCCAGAGATGAAATGACATGTGTGATAGCATGTTCAGAAAAGAGTAACAGCTTCAGTGGCATGGGAAAGGACAGGAAGGGACAGATTTAAAAGACATTTTGGAGGCAGAATTGCAAGCACTTGCCGTTTATTGGTATATAGGAACTGACAAAAAGGCATTGCTAAAGATAACCCTGAGGTTTGGGCTTCTGGGTTAATCAAGTTAGGGAATATTTAGCTGCAGACATACTGAGCTCTTGAGGTGAGTGTGTAAAATGTACCTGAAGGTATTGGCTGTGCGACTAAAATTCTAGTCTGAGATGTAGGGTATAGCTACTCACAGAGACGTGTACTGCTTCATGTGGTCATGGGCCCTAACCAGGTACTTGCTGTCATACAGCTTGTAAGTAATCATATCAGACAAGGAGCATGACAGAACATATTTGCTCTGCATTAATTTTAGGTTTTTAAGAATAAGCTTTTTGTTTGTTTGCTTTTTTTGTGTGTGTTGAAAATTATTATATTAAGGAGAAATCTGAGAGACAGAGAAAAATTATAGTGTATGTATTCTCCCTTGTTCAGTATAATTTAAATTGAAAAAGGAATTTACATTAGAGTTTTTTTTGAAAGGAAGAGGAATAGAATAATCAAAATAATTCCAGGCAGAGATGGCATACACCCCTGTTTTTTAACACCCCTGTATTTTCATAAAACGTCAGTGGAGTAAAAAAAAATTGGGGGTAATGGTAATTGGAGATTTCCTTGATTGTTGAATGATAAAGAAGAATCGCTTGCAGTCCCACAGAAAAAAAGATACCCTCAGTAACTCCAGGGACCTTGATGTTGTCCGTATTGTTTACCAGAACTTTAATTGTTTGCTTGATATCATTTAAATGGAGTTTTCCTACTGGTTTAAGATTCTAGTGTCAAATTTAAAACCAAGTGTGTATGTTTCAGGGAGGTGTAATGAGGGCTTCTTTGGTACAGATAATGCCCTATTTTTGACCACAATTGTGTCCACTTTTCAAAATTCGTCAAACCGTAAAATTAAGATCTATGACTGTTTCAGGCTATATTTTATACATCAAGAAAATGTTAACTGAAAAAAGCAATGGTGCATGTTTCAGACATACATAATGTGGTTATTTCTTACACTTTTTAAAAAAAGTACATGTTCTGCAATGAAAGAATCTAATAAGAAATCTTTATGCTGTTCCTTGCTTGTGTCTGTTGGATTTGCATGTTTTCAGGTAGTCCCCTAAAAATTGCATTACAGAAAACTGGTTCAAAAAATACAGAATGTTCTCTATGTGTGTCAGGTGATTTAAGGTTTTCCAAACAGTGTTCAGAGATTCCATTTATGCACCCAAACTGCAAAGCAAAACCTAGAAGAATGCTTCCCTGAGGTGAAGTTAACTTGCCTGGGACAGAAGACTTTTTAAGGATGCCAGTTTGCCCACTGTATGGCCCAAGTGTTTATTCAGCTGAGGCTTGGATGAAAGCCACCACATCAATGTCACAGTCACAGCACATGTGAGGAAAATACATGTGATACATAGCAAATTAGGTGTCATGCTCTGGGAAGGGTGGAATGGGATTGATTTGCCACTTTTAGCAATGCTCTTTTACTGTCAGCTGTGGCTTTGAGGAAAGCATTAGAGATTCTTGTCACAGATGTTTCTTTCATAAACTGTTGTGGGAGAATGACATTCTGCAAAAATGGTTTACTACTCTTCTTTCTTCTCTTGGGGAAACAAAGTACGCTCACGAGCCTGGCCAAATGGACTCAAGGAGTGCTCTTCATTTATACCACAATAGCATTAAGGATCACGACATTTACAAAGTTGATTTTAGAACTTTGTTGGCAAATGTAGTGTGTTGAGGTATTTACTCGATGTATGTGCCATTGAGGAGGTTTGTAAGACTCATTAGAGGGGAGGGTGGAAACCAGCCCACTGGGTGTTTAAAACTGAAATTAAAACTGAAAAATGTTTGTACGGTTTTTATTTAATGGTTCACAATTGATTAAAGTAATTAATCTTTTTAGCGTGTTGTACTCCACACAAACGACAAAAGGAGAAGTTAAAAATTCTTTCTAGCTCAGCCATTTTTGTTTATAATATGATGAAGTTTATGGAGAACAATAATATTTATACAAAAAACATGTTTGATAGAATTATTCAATGGCAATTTTAAAATTAAGGGACAAGAACTGCTTCTCCCCTGGGAATTTTAATGCATCACTTCCATTTGGTATAATTTTCACTGAGAATTTGGTGAGTAAATGTAAGCATTATGTACATAAGTATTTTCCTGCTGAACAAAAATTCAGTTACTATAGCAACTGCAGCATCACATGGGATCTTAAGAAATAGAAAAAAAATATTTTACAAAAAGTGTTATCCATGTGTCATATTAATTTTTCTAGTTTATACTATGCACAACTCAGATCCTCTGATGCTGTGTGGATATTCAGTGTTTAATCATTCATTGAAGGTTTTATTTTTTTGTTTTTATGTTTGACTAAATGTTAGAGACTGCTTATAGAAGTTTTTATCTTTTTTAAATATCTGTGCAAACAAATTGGGGTTCATAAAATGTCACTTGTCAGTTTTGATAATGAAAGTTAAAATAAGAGAAATGCCTATTTTTAAAGTGAGTTGATTTGCTTTTTAAGTGCACGTGAAAAAATGATGCATTGTATTGTTTGGAAGTGTAAGAAATCAAAACTATATTAGGGCAGGTCATAGTTGCTGATCAAAACACTTTTCTTCTACCACCGGGTTGCAAATACAACGTCTTAAGCTACTTATCTTAAAAGATTCTCATCTCCTTTGCTGACAGGAACCTCAAAATATTTATTGAGTGTAAATGAGTGAAAAACAGAGAGTAAAATTTTATTTTTGTTACAGATGAATTTAAAAGTTATGATTTTCCTAAATTGTTTTTTTTTTTTTTTTTTTTTTTTTTTACCAACACAAAAAAAACGGGGATTTTCTCATTCTGAGGTCTGGATGGAATGTTCTATGAGACAGAAGCATGTCATGGAGCTTTTCTGTATAACTACATCCTAATCCTATGTTTTGAAGGTCTTCCTGCTCTTTGGAGTCTACTTGTACAGTGGAAAGGTTAAGGGCATTTTCCACAAATCCTCTTTACAATTGTTACTTTGTGAAACAGGCTGTGTTCTCTGGAAGTTTTGCTAGATAACAGGTTCACTGAACTAGTGTGGAAGTAGCCTCAAATTATTTATTTCTTTATTTTTGCCTCATAAGCTTCTTTTGTGAATTTCAGATTCTCATGGTTTACAGCTGAAGAGAGATGGAGAGAGGTGTTTGGAAGTGTCTCTTCTCTCCTCCAACCTTTACAAAATACTGTAGTATTTTATTCGATGGAGACTCAAACTGGAATTGTTGGAGCCAGAAAAGCCTTTTTATCTTTTTTTTGAGACGATGCTTATAACATAAACTGTTGATTATGTTTCTGATGAAAGTGTCTCACAAGTAGAGAAAAATATTCAAAGGATTTTTCAAAAGCTTTTATAGTTATAGCATTTGTTGAACTGAATGTACATGCATATATTATTTCAGGAATATGTTGACTCATCATCCAAAACTGTACTTTTACATGGTGGTTTATACGTTTGTTTCATGTTCTACATCAATAATGGTTCATCATTAATTGCTTATGTGCTAGAGGTTCACATAAAAGGATACCACTCTTACTATAATTTTCTTCTTTAGTACTAAAAAAGGATTTGTTTCATTCCATAGTAGTGGTATTTTATCGCTTCATTTACAGGCCATTTGATTGTTGCTGGCAGCTGCTTTCTTCCACCTTTCTTAAAGAAAAACCGAATTGGCTTTAGAAATTTACATTTAAGCCCTTTCACCTTATTTTTATTAAGTAGTTTTGGTTATTTGTAATGAGTCTTGAATATAATTTCCATTTGAAATCGTGATCAAATAGCAAGAGCCTTGCACAATCTCTCTTTTCCCCACCATACCGTGCCATGAAGTTGATCAAAATTGGGTTGAATTGGGTGTCTACAATAGATCTTATGTATTATTTCCATTCCAAATACTGATAAAATAGCAGAAACTTTTTACATGCCTTATCTCCCATACCGTGTGCTATAACGTTGATAAAAACTTAACTGAATTATCCAGATAAGCAGGTGTGGGTATTCTCAGGTTTTTTAGAGGCTAATCTGTTTTATAAACTTAATTAAACATTTTTTTTTAATTCCAGTATAGCTAACATACAATGTTATATTAGTTTCAGGTGTCAAATATAGTAATTCAAAACTCTATATATTACTCAGTAATGTATCATCAAAATAAGTGTAGTCTTAATGCCCTTCACCTATTTCACACAACCCTCTACTCACCTCCCCTCTAAAAACTATCAGTGTGTTCTCTGTAGTTAAGAGTCTGTTTTTTGGTTTTTATCTCTTTTTTTCTTTGTTCTGTTTCTTAAATTCTACATATGAGTACAGTCATATTGTAAGTGTCTTTTTCTGATTGTTTTGCTTAGCATTGTACTCTCTAGCTCCAGTCCTGTTGCAAATGGCAAGATTTCAGTCTTTTTTTATGGCTGAATAATATTCCATTGTAGAAATGTACCACCTCTATGGTGTCTTTAGAAACCTGCCCCATGTGCCATTTAGCGCGGTGCCTGCTGTCGGTGCCTGTCTTTCTAAGGTTGGGACTGAGGCTGCTACTCCCTAACTGTAATCACCAAAGAAAAGGATTGTGCTAATACCACTGGCATCGCTACAGCCAAGACTTCTCCCTCAATTAAAATAGAGACCTGATCGTCTCTATTCCCTCTGGCTCAACAGCTAAACTGCACTACTCAGAAGCGTTAAAACCCTCAGATAAATCATATTTTCTTTGGTACTATTTCTCGCTCTCCTCTCTCTACACCTCCTTCTCCCAACCACCCACACCCTGGCTTCTTAAAGGGACCAGCTTTTGAACAGTTTTCTGTGTTCCAAAGAATCTGCAGACTGTTTAAAGGAATAAATTTCTAACCTGGACTTACCTTTTTAAACTGAATCCGTCGGGGGCGCCTGGGTGGCGCAGTCGGTTAAGCGTCCGACTTCAGCCAAGTTACGATCTCGCGGTCCGTGAGTTCGAGCCCCGCGTCGGGCTCTGGGCTGATGGCTCAGAGCCTGGAGCCTGCTTCCGATTCTGTGTCTCCCTTTCTCTCTGCCCCTCCCCCGTTCATGCTCTGTCTCTCTCTGTCCCAAAAATAAATAAAAAGGTTGAAAAAAAAAATTAAACTGAATCCAGATTTTTCCAGTTAACTTGACCCCACTTTAATCATTGGTCTGAATTCCTAAACTCAATTCATATTGAAAAAATTTTCTTTAGAAACAGAATTGGAAAGTTTTAGAGTGACAAGGAAATTTGGCTTTGAAATTCTTTCAAGGTTTTAACAAAGTATTCTAATATTTTCTCACCAACTCTGTTTTAAGCTATTCAGAATATACATGATCTTAGTCTGCCAACAGTACATTGCAACTTACATTTGTGAATTAAAAGACTTCTTCCAAATGAAGTCTTTTAAATGTTTATGAAATATGACACAATGAATACATGCTTGATGTAAAATGGTCAAACAAGACACAAACATTAAAGTAAAATTAAGGCACTCTTTATTGACTCTTCCTTTTAATCCCACTCTGTTCTCCATAGAAAGGCAACGTTAAATTCCTGATGAGTGTCCCACAAGCTTTTCCCATTCATGTGTGTACAGACATATAGCTTTACAAAATATGCATATTTCTCTGTGTTAAAGATCTTTCTTTGAGATCACCGTGTACAAATTTATCTCATTCTTTTTAACATGCATACAGCACAATAATTGAATTAGTTTATCATCACATACTTATTGAAAAAAATTTCAATATTATAAAAATGCCATAAATAAACATTTTTGTCCCTACGTGAGGATTTCTATAGGATAAACTAGCAGGAGCTGGAATGCAAATGCAGTTTTCAAAAGTATAGCTAACATAGTTTTATAATGATTCTCATATTTCTAGCAGGCACAGAAGCTGTTAGTAGAGTTTTAATATATTTTGTTTGGTCACTGAATTTTATGAGAGATATAAGGGGATTTAAGAAAGTGGTTTAGGGAAGATGACAACAGTAATTAAATAAGTACAGAATGAGCTCTCTGGAGATAAGTTGTGAGAAGGGCAGTCTAGCACAGAAGAGAAGGCTGTTTCAGAATGCTGTCCAGTTGTTTTCCACTTCTGCAGAAATTCCTGGTGTGGATTTAGTTTCCAGTAATTGAAATCAGCCAGACATTGTGAGGACTTTGTTGTTATACATTTGCCTATGTTAGGACTAAGTATAAATGAAAATTATAAAACCTCTGATCTTGGAAGTCCAAAAACTGAATAGGCATCTGCATTTCTTAGGAGATCCTTGAGTTTATTATTTTTTTTCCATTTATGTTCCCATCAGTTAATGGGTGAGATGATAGTGCTAATTTTGAACATAAATTCCATCCTTATAGCGACTTCCAGAGACAAATGTAAGACTCAATATTCCTTTCCAGAAACAATGACAGTTTCCTTCTGAACTCTTGTGCCTCTGGTTTATTCCATTCATGGGATGTCTATCACAAATCACTTTGGAATTTATCTGGGCGCTATCTCATCTCCCTTAAAAGATTTTAGGCTTCTTGATGGCAGGGAGAATGTTTATCTTTGTTTCTCTTTGTGTCCTGCTCAACATTTGTCATAGTTTCTTATGCACAAATGATGCTCAGAAAGTATTCCTGTGAATAGTAAGTGGATAAAAGACATGTTTGTCACTAGGCACAAGGTCGCTCCAAAAACCTAACGCTGTTATGAGAAATATAATTTAAGGAACTGTCCAAACGATAGGAAATCATAATCATCTTTCCCACATAGGTAGGTAGTGTCACTTTATGAAAATCATTTTTAGTGTAAAAAGGAAAGTGGCATAAAAATCACAAAAAAAGTAAAACAGGCTTCTTTAGAAACACTATTGCTTTTATACCCACAATCTACCCAAGTTATGGGATGTTATGGTAAAAATTCTGTAATTCTGTTATTCTACACTTTTTAATGTGAATTTATGACATTTACCAAAATATGTTTTGAAAAGTGGTTATTTAGAAAAAATTTTCAGCTATTATTCTCTAGAGAAGGAATATGTACTTTTAGGCCAAGTGAAGGCCATGAGTATAGGGAATAATATACAGTAGGTCTCTTATATCACCTAACATTGCTACCAAAAATAAAATGGATACCTTAGTATTTGTAGAATACACTGGGAACATAGAGACTGAAATAGCATTCAATGGGCATTTATGACAACACCTTTTTTTCACAACAAAGTTGTCTTTTATCCTACCAATTATCGGGCTAATTCAAGAGTACTTTTCTTTGGGGGCACTTGGGTGGCTCAGTCAGTTAAGTGTCAGACTCTTAGTTTCGGTTCAGGTCATGATCTCACTGTTCGTGAGTTTCAACCCTACCTAGCGCTCTGTGCTAGCAACATGGAGTCTACTTGGGATTCTCTCTCTCTCCCTCTCTCTGCCCCACGTCCACTTATGCTGTCTCTGTTTCTCTCAAAAATAAATAAAAATAAGCTCAAAAGAAGAGAGTACTTTTCTTTGAAAGGCTTTTGAGGGTATTGCAGCATTTTTTAAACAATATTATTCAAAGGTCCAAAGGGAAAGTGTTCTGCTCTACTGCCTGGCTCCAATATCGGGTGGATATTATTTTGAAAAACTGTTTTTCACCTCTGTATCTTCCTTTACTGTTTATTTCCCTTACTTTTATGCTACTACCACATTCACATAGAACACTTCTGACACTTCCGGTCACCAAATGTGTGTGGGTTTTCCGACAACAACAAGCAAGTCTCAGACATCAGCTGGATATCCAACAATTAAACTCAGTTCTGACATTATGTACCCAGAAATAGAGTCAGATCCCACAGGGAAGGGCTCAGTCCCCACAAGACTGCCCCCACCTTCAGACATCAGCGGCAAGGCCAGGTCATCACCTATGCTTCTGGACAACCAGCTACAGAGCAGAGGTTCCAATGAGCCTTCCTTGGGTTCAATGTATTTGCTAGAGCAGCTCACAGAGCACAGGAAAACACTTACTGTGGAGTTGGGGTACTTCATCCTCTTGGTATGGATGTGTTCACCCATGTGGAAGCTCTCCAAACCCCTTACTTTTGGGATTTTATGGAGGTTTCATCACTTAGGCATGATTGATCATTAACTCTATTTCAGCCTTCTCAATAGAAGGGGTAGGGCTGAAAATACCAACCTCCTAATCATGGGTTGGTCTTTTTGGTGACCAGCCCCTATCCAAGAGCCATCCAGAGCTCACCAAGACTTGCAAGACAGAAGAAAAGACACTCCCGTCATCTATAAAATTAGAAAGGCTTCAGGAGCTCTGTGTCAAGAACCAGGGTCAAAGACCAAATATTAGAACAAAAAGATCCATCTAATTCTCTTATCACTTAGGAAATTACAAGGCTTCTGGAACTCTGTGCCAGAAACCAGGACAGAGACTAATATGTATATTTTCCATTAGCTCACACCAAGGGAAAGATTTATTAAGAAAAATTGTCTTGTGATGTTGAAAAATATAATAATGCAATGTAAAAGCATTCCAAATAATAAAGACTTCTTTCCCTTCAATAGTAGGCAGTTTTATCATAATCTGCTTGTTTGACATAAACTAGTCATAGTCTAGGTCAATCTTTGGTTTCACTCCTCATGCTCCTTGGTAAACTAGACAGTGATGGTTCTTTGTTTATTTAATAGTGAAAATTCGTGTCTCTACCTCAGGAAGGAGGGGAGGGCCTAGGTATTGATTATCACATACATCTATGTAATCAGCTGTAGGGAGAAGGTTAAGGGGAACTGTGCCTTAAGCCCCAGTCATGGCACATCTGTAAACCTTCTCTACAAGTGAATGATACAGGGATGGTGGGACTTCCAGGAGTCTTATTGGTCTCTCTACCTTATGACTTTTATAAAATTATGGACCTAGGAGAGGCTGGGGCTTGAGGTTTACCAGATTAGTGCTCACTGAATTTACCAGATTATTCATAGAAATAACAAAGGGAATGGATTAATTATCAGGCATTAAATTTTGACAGAAACCATATTTTTCTGTTTCTCCCTATATGCATAATGTTAATATGTTTCTTTCGGTGTATCCTTACGGAGACAGGGTATACTAGCAAAACAGAGATGAAATTCTCTCTAAACCACAGTTTTAGTGATACAATTTCTAAAGAAACACCAACTGACACTAAGTAAGGGCAGAACCATTTTTGCAAATGGTGATTGAGTCTTCAACACAACATATTTAATGAACTAGATTTCTTAGAGAGGTAAACCAGATACCATGCTTTAAACTGGTTAAGAGTAAAGTAATTCCCCGACAAGTATAGTCTTTCTTTTGCTTAGTCTTGATAAGCACAACAACACACCATCTTACATACAAACAGGAGAGTTTTGAGACTTTGAAATTAGCAATAAAGAATATAAATAACATAAAACTGAGTTTTTGATTCATCTGGTTTTCAGTCAGGAGAAAGGAGACATAAGGCATTCCATATTGAGGTGGAAGTGTTTTCCAGGGGGTTTATTCTTTAATATAAGCTATTTTGACCTATATTTTTGGATGTGGGAGAAGTGGAGTATATAACAACTGCAGTCTTTGTAATCTTCTTTTCTTTCTAATGGAAAGGCCCAGACTGCATCCAATAAAAGCTTTCTTTCTAGCCAGAATTTGGTCAGATTTTGGTGAACAGGATTTTCCCAAAGTGGGACTAGTAGCACTCAAATTACAGTAATTTATTAGAATTTGATCCTATAAGACACATAAAATGATTTTCCAGAGCGACATTTATTTCCATCATCTCTTTCTTTGCCAACTATGAATCATTTAAGTTTTCAAAGCATAAATAGTATTCTCTCAAGAAATAATTGGATGACCACATAGATGGGCCCTGTATTTTTGGAACCATTATGACATGGTTCTGGAAGAAATCAATTTTCTGGAGCCTTTTTCTGGGTAACTGTACTGGTGTTCACTGAAAGAACAAACATCTTATTTACATAATAGAGAAACGCATTCACTCTGTAAATGGAACTAGTAGAAATGTAGATGGTAAAATTATCTTCTACTTTTCAGTGACATTTAACATTGCAAACTTTCTTTTTGTTCAAATAAAAACTTTTAACTCTGAATTAGGGGAATTGCAAGCTGTTTAAACTACTTATTTTTCCAGATCCAAGGATAAATAAATAAGTAACATACATCAGATTTAAGATTTTGTGGAACTTTCAGTGATCTCATTAAAAAGTCCAGGTTCTGTTTGTTTTCTTGTTTGTTCGTTTGCTTGTTGATGGGCATTTGACTTGTTCTCACTTTCTTGGCTATTATAAATAATGTTGCTATGAGACTTGGATTGTGGGTAATGGTTGTATAACTCTGTACATTAAAAGTCACTGGATTTTAGACTTAAAATGGGTGAATTTAATAATAAGTAATACCTCAATAAAGCTGAGTTTGTTTAAGGCTAGTTTTAAATATAGCTAGATTATATAGCTCTAGTTGATTATTTGTAAGATGGCAAGAAGGCCTTCTTGCACCAGTATATCTTTTTTTTTTTTTTTTTTTTTTTACAAAGGGAGAGAAACAGAGAGACAGAGAATGAGCAGGGCAGAGAGGCAGAGGAAGAGAGAGACAGAATCTGAAAAAGTCTCCATGCTCAGCAGGTAGCCTGGCATGGGGCTTGATCCCACAACCTTGGGATCATGACTTGAACCAAAAGCAAGAGTTGGACACTCAACCAACTGAGCCACCCAGGCTCTCCACCCCAGTTATATCTTGCTCTCAAGATCTGACATTTCACCATTAGAAACTTACTTTTTGGGTTATGAACTTGATTATCCTTAAATGCTATTGTTGGAGATAACTCATGAAAGTTAATCAGTTTGTTGTGGGAAACATGAAATCAATGATTTGTGAATTAATTAAAAATATCCAAATGGTTATGGTTCAAGGGCTAACTTTGGAGGGTGTCAATCAGAACAGAACATGAAAGGGATGTAATAAAGGTCCAGAGAAGGAGTGTCTCTGGAAGAGAAGATGTAGATTGGGTACTCCAGAGGAGGTCTTGGGGAAGCAGAAAGATCCTAGAAACCCTGAGGAAGACGCACTAAGCTTGTGAAGAAAACAGAAAAAATGGTGGTGAGAGGTTGCTCTTCTTCCAGAACTTTGCCCTGCTATATAATTTAACTTAAAAGTTTTTCTTGGGTATTACAATCACAGTGCTTACTTATTGAGTATTTACAAAAGAAAAATGGAGTCTCACAGCAAAACAGTGAGCTCTGCTGGTCTGCTGGTGATGGTCAGATTCACAGAGCCTAAAAGACGCAAACTGATTAGAGAATATTGTGGAAGAAAGTTAGTTCTTGTATAATCTTAAACAAAAGGGTACAGAAAGTCTCAATGGAAAAGGATACCTTCGTACATTTTTAAGTTTTATGCTGCATGTTTGAATTCTTAAGGGATTCTGTTGATTAGAAATAGGACAAATATTTCAGTAGTGTAATTCTATTGACTGTTTGTTGAATTATATCCCAAACAATAGTGTTTCTGATGACATCTGTCAAGGATGCAGATTGTGGGTTTTTTTCCAAGGCCAAAATTTCTGTTCAGGCCAATTTTTCCCTGGTGAAGTTGCCCTCTCATGGCCACCTGTCTTGTAATAGAGTATTTTCCCACAGCACAAAGAAAGTCATCTCTAAATGCTTAGCTACAAGCCAAACCACTGGATAACTCTTTCTAGTTTTCTAAACTTACCATATCTGGGTTTTGATTAACAATTCTAAAATAAACACGAGAGATTGTAGCAAAGAATTACTTTTATACAAGTCTTTCTGTTATTATTTTGTTGGAATAAATGAGGATGGGGCCAGTACATGAGTTATTCATGCAATGCAGGGAAGAAATGTCACTTTACTTCCTAGACCCCTGCCGAGTTCTACAGATTTCACCAAAATATTTTGTAGATTTCTATTTTTTTAACTTAAAAATATGGAAGACCTGAATGAAATGGATAGGTCTCCTTCAAGAGTCAAAAAAAAATTCAATTTCATTGCTCAGCATGTGACATTTTTTTCTCTGTGTTTCAAATTATGTTGTGAAAGTAGATCTCCATGTCTTTTTAATACAAAACTTAGTTCTGTACATTGAAAAAAATCATACAATAGAAGAGATCAGGCTTATATGATTATGCTTTCATATTTAAAATATAAATTTTTCTAAGGTTCTATTTGTGACACATTTTACATTTATTTTATAAGGAAGGCAACATTTAAGATAATATTTATCCCTTGACTAAGAAGAATAAGAAATATATGCAAATACAGAGAAATTATACGGTAGCCTTTTGGCCTCATGTACCTAAATACCTTTTTGCAAAGAATTATTTCAAGACAATTCCAAAGGCATGTGACTTACTGAAATATTTATCCAAGGCCTGATAAAAACCCTATTGGAAAACAGCAGCACATCAGCAAGAAAGCCTCCCAAAACATTTTCTTTACAGATTTCTGGTGATGCATTGATTACTGCACTGTATGTATGAACTAAGTGAAGAAGTTCTTGCGTTTGATGATAGATAATATCTGGTAAATATGTCTAAGTCAATTTGTGGGGTCTGGAACACTTAACTAATCAGTGGCTGTGTTTATACACATTTAGAATGTGCTTTCAAGTTCATGTTACCATAATCTACTAACAGAAAGGCTGTTACAAAAAAATACAATTCCTGTAGTTATAATTTTTAAATGGAAGTGACTTTCAATAGTTGCTATAGGCTAAGGTAGTTCCGGTGGCACTTCAAGAAAGTGAAAGGCAAATGCAGTAGGTTTTATATGAATAGTAGCACCCGTAGCTAACATTATTGAGCCTTTATTATGTGGTAGGACTGTTGTAAATATTTCTTATATGTTTTCACAGTCAATACTAACAAGGACTTCTAGATAGATACAACTTTATCAGAGTACCTTTTTTTTTTCTTTTTTTTTTAGATGGGGCAGTTAAGCAAGAATGTTACTTGAGAAAACACAGTGTGACAAACATTGGTATCGTTTGCCCAAAACATATTTCTGCCACCAGGACTGCTAGTGCAGTGATGTTCCCAGATGCATATAATGGATCATTATTGGTCTAAACCCAGGGAGAGGAAACTTTCTATAAAGGACCAGACAGTAAATATTTTAGACTTTGTGGGCCAGGAGATTTATTTTGCAAGTCCTCAACTTTGTTGTTGTAGTGTGAAAACACCTATAGATAAAAAAGGATGTGTGTTGCTGCGTTTTATTTGCAAAAACAGACGGAAGGCAGCATTTGGCCCATGGGAATGGGATGTGGTTTGCTGACTCCTGGTCTAAACCAATCATGACCATCTTGTTTTCAGTTTTTCAGCTTCTGGTGGTATGATTTTGTGACAAAGTTCAAATAAATGAAACCTAAGTAGATATCTGCTGGGAGGGTATTGGAACCTATACAACTGGCAATGCCTTTCTCCTTTTCTTCTTTTCCTGCCTTTAATGCTTTGCTGGAGCAAAAGCTGCCATTTTGTGAAAATGAGGCAACGATTTTATATGCTAAGAATGGAGAAACAGGACAGAGATCTAGAATTTCCTCAGGGCAAAGTAGAGCAGTTGGACCATTGCCTGCAGCTGCCTGTCTCTGGATTTACTGTTATCTGAGAAAAAGAAACTATTATTTGTCTAAAACACTTCAGGTTTTTTGTTTTATTTTTAAATTTTTGAAAATTTATTTTCATTTTTATTTATTTTTATTATTTTACTTTAATTCCAGGATAGTTAACATACAGTGTAATACTAGTTTCAGGTGTACAATATAGTGATTCAACACTGCCACAAAATAGCCAGTGCTCATGACAACAAGTGCCTTCCTAATCCCCATCATCTGTTTACCAATTCCCCCTACATACCTTCCCTAAAGTAACCATCCGTTTGTTCTCTATAGTTAACCGTCTGTTTCTTAGTTTCTCTCTCTCTTTCTTTCTTTGCTCGTTTGTTGTTTCTTAAATGCCACATACGAGTGAAATCACATGGTATCTGTCTTTCTCTGACTGACTTATTTCACTTAACAAAATACTCTCTAGCTCCATCGATGTCAGTGAAAATGGCAAGATTTCATTCTTTTTTTGTGGCTGGATAATATTCCATTGTATATATATGCCTCCTCTTTTTTATCCATTAATCTATTGATGGACACTTGGGCTACTTCCATAGTTTGACTATAATAAATAATGCTGCTAGGAACATAGGGTGCATGTAATCTTTTGAATTAGTGTTTTTGTATTTTTTGGGTAAATATCCAGTAGTGCAATTACTGAATCATAAGGTAGTTCTAGTTTGAACTTTTTTAGAAAACTACATACTATTTTCTATGCTGGCTGCACTTGTGTGCGTTCCCACCAGCAGTGCAAAAGTGTTCCTTTTTCTCCACATCCTCACCAACACTTGTTACTTGTTTTTTTTGTTTTTTGTTTTCATTTCAGCTAATGTGTGACAGGTGTGAGGTGATATCTCATTGTAGTGTTGATTTGCATATCCCTAATGATGAGTGATGATGAGCATCCTTTCATGTATTTGTTTGTTGGCCATCTGGATGTCTTCTTTTTTTACTTTTTAAAAATTTTTTTTTCAACCTTTATTTATTTTTGGGACAGAGAGAGACAGAGCATGAACGGGGGAGGGTCAGAGAGAGAGGGAGACACAGAATCGGAAACAGGCTCCAGGCTCTGAGCCATCAGCCCAGAGCCTGACGCGGGGCTCCAACTCACAGACCGCGAGATCGTGACCTGGCTGAAGTCGGACGCTTAACCGACTGCGCCACCCAGGCGCCCCTGGATGTCTTCTTTAGAGAAGTGTCTGTTCATGTCTTCTGTCCATCTTTAAACTGATCTATTTGTTTTTTGGGTGTTGAACACTTTGGTTTTGTTGTTGTTCATTGCAGAAGGGAATTCTGATATATTTCTCTAGAGATTTAAATGTAAATGCATAATCCTAGAGGGTTAAATTATTCAAATGTAACTTTCAAAGTACAGTGACATTTTTGTGTTTTAAAATATGGTCATTTATCATCTGAACACATATGAACCTACGATATCTAATTTTAGAAACCATAAATTTATCCTTTAGTACAAATAACTTTTTACAGACCTCAACATTTCTGAAAGTCATTTAGGTATCCTTTTCTCATCCTTTGTCTCACTGGTGGTTCTGAAACTTTGGGGAGTATGCAAAATACTGAGAACTTCTTGACCATTTAGATCTCTGAGTCCCATTGCAAAAGTTTCTGATACAGCAGGACTGCACATTAGTCTCCATTTTAAATAATTGCTCCTGATGAGTATGAAACAAGTGGCTTTCAGGAGTACTGCTCTAGGGTCTAGACTGATTGGATGAGGTAACCATGGTCAAGATGGTGATAATTTTTATAAATAAGTATATTGACCAAAATTACGATTCTGAGACCTCTCATTTCCCACCAACATTCAAACATCTAATTTACAGTAACAGCTTTTAAATGGAATTTCTGTTTTGTTGACAGGTAATCGTATCCAGACAGAGGCTTGATTAGTTTTTGCTTTTGGCTGAATAATGTGAGGAATAGCCAGTAGATTTAGTCCGGAGTCATGATGGTTAAATTGCAAGCACATGGATGTATTTTTCTGACTTTGGTCAGGGAGGCTGCCTGGATGGTACCCAGTACATTGTGCATAGTAGGTGTGCAACAAATAGGTTGAACAGATTACAGCTTTTTATAGTAGAATTGGCTGAGATCTAGGTTTCACCAATATGTGGTTCTAAATTTTTATGGTCATGAGCAGTAAATCATTCATCATGAGCAGTGTCTTCCAAGGTCCAGGAATATACTATGGTGCTTCAGACCATACACACTGGTTCAAATGTTGGTCTAGGTTCAAATGTTGGCTCTACCTCTGAATGATCTGAGTAAACAATTTAACTCTGCACCTCAGTTTTCTCATCTGTAAAATAAAAATGCTTCTCATTTCCCCAATCCATAGGGTTGCTGTGAGGTTTAAATGAATTAATAGATGTAAAGCCGTTAGAATAATGCATAATATATCCTTGGTAATGTTAGAGAATATTACATTTATATAAACACCGATATTGCGTGCAGGCAGCTTGTAAGCCAAACTGGTAAAAGCCATGTTTGTCAAAAGTCTGAGTTTGAATGCCTTAGATGGGAAGTGTATTATCCAGGTAGCCAAAGTCCCTACCAGTGTCTTTTAGTTGTCTCTGTATCTTACACACGTATGTTAACTGCCTGGCCGCTGAGCATTGAGGATTGTGACCTTTGCTCACAACCCATTGTTATAATGTAAGGGAGTTAATGAGAACCAAGAGTAAGTGAAAATATCCAAGATTCAGAAGACAAGTAGCCCAGAAATGTGGTATTGTAATGGCAAATTTTAGTGGCAAGTCTTTAGTAGAGTGTTGCTACATAGATTAATTAGCTAAGTCCTATCTGAATTTAAGAAGAGAAAGCATAGAGCACCAGTGATAACTGTGGTTCAATTTTCTGGAATCTATTATAATACATTTCAGCTTCAGTATAAATTTTCAGCACCTCTCCCTGCACATAGTTATTAGTTCAGTTAAGCTGTGCAATTTGCTGTTTTTGCAACTGGCATCTTTCCTCAAGAGCATTCTTCCTACAGAGCCCCATGCTGCCTTCCCCAAAGACCCTATCATAGGAACACTTCCTTGTCCCCTAAAATCTGCAGCCTGGATCTGTAGATTTTAGATGTTCATTACTGCTTCCCACTATGAGACCACACAGTAAAGTGGAAAGGACACGGGTTTTCAAGACAAAGAGAACAAAGTTAGAATTAAATCTAATGTTTGTTGGGTAACCTGTGAGTCAGTTTCCTTACCTATAATGGACATGATATCACCCCCTTTCAGAGTTATAGTAATCATTGGAGACAATCTGTGGGCCTAGAAAAAGGCTCTTCTCCCCAGTGACTCTAGTGTTGCTGCTGCTTCTCTGTCACAAGTTAAGTTGATGATCAGGGTACTTACTGCAAAGGCACAGCTCAGCCATTGGTTTCACGAAATGAGATGCAGGGGCCCTTTAACAATTAATTAGTCCAACGCTTGCTTTATTTCTATGCCACAGTGTCAGTTCAAGGTAGGAGACTAACAGACTGTATAACAATCTGTAGTCCTCAAAAAAAACAATTCAAAGAACTGCATTAAACAAATGCCTTTAAAGAGGCTTTCTGATTGGTTCTCCTGTGATCTCCCTCCAAGCAGATTTTCTGGCAGGGCAGGAAGTCTGGCCTGAACCACAAATGGCTTTTAACACATTCCTGTTTTATTCCCTCTTTTTCTGTATCAGGTAACCCCCAAATGAAGCTATTAGTAGGCAATGAGGAAGTGAGAAGATTAAGTTCCCACTGCTGCTGGTTTGGCCCTTAACTGCTTGCTGACTCATGGGTAAGTGCTGTACTTCACATCTTGTCTCAGCTGTGTGTATATATCGTAAATAACGATGATTGACATGTGTTAAGTGTGCAATAGTTGTCATCAATAATTACGTCATTCTTCATACCATCATGAGTGCTAACATTATACATTTCTTTCTTCCTTATATCTACCACAGTGTTTTGAGTGTAGCGGGGTCTTACCATATTTGTTAATTAACTAAGCAAAAAAAAATTCTTTTTAAAAATAAACTGTACCCCCAATGTGGGGCTCAAACTTATGACCCTGAGATCAAGAGTTGCACGCTCTACCGACTGAGCCAGCCAGGCTCTCCTAAGTGAAAATCTTGTAAGGAGTTGGGAATAAACGCTCTACCGACTGAGCCAGCCAGGCTCTCCTAAGTGAAAATCTTGTAAGGAGTTGGGAATAAA
>NW_024412400.1:42719818-42864203 GCF_014898765.1 Herpailurus yagouaroundi
CAGCCAGGCTCTCCTAAGTGAAAATCTTGTAAGGAGTTGGGAATAAAAAACGACACTGGACATATGGAGGGATACAACTGGGGAGAAGAAAGGGCCAGCAAAGGAAACAAGTGGTTGGAAAGGCAAATTTCAATGACTTACAGTTTTGAAGTAGAAAAGTATCTTGATCTTACGCGTCTGGACCCAAAGAGGCTGAGGACAAAGGTGTTTCATGTTCTGCCATGGCTGTTAGGGTCACCATCAGTGCCACTGTTATTCAGTTTATTTAACCACTGACGAGAAGTATTTATTGAATGTCTGTCATATGTCAGGCCCAGTGCTAGGTTCTGGATATATACCATGAGCAAAAATAGATAAGATACTTACCTTATTGAGGCCTACAATTTCCTAGGAGAGTTAGATATTAATTAAATAATCATAACAATGTATTCGTTTAGTGCTAGAAAGAATTGCATATTAGACTATATAAGTGGAAAATAAGAAGACCTGTCATTATGTAAGATCAGAAATGGCTTTCCTGTAGAAAGGATAATTGGAATGAGATGTAAAGAATGAGTAGATGTTAATGGGAAAGGCTGGAGTAAGGTAGAGAAGCACGCATTTGGTTGAGGAAACATTATCTGCCAGGACTTTCAGAGGGAGCACACCGCAATTGAGAAATGGGAAGTAACCTGGCCTGCTAGGAGGAAGTGAGATGGGGCAGGCATCGAGGATTCCTCGGGGACTTGTAGACCTGGATTTTATTCTGAGATCAATGGGAAACCATTAAGGTATTTTAAGCATGTGCTGACATGATAAGCTTACTATTTAAAAATTTACTCTGGCTGCAACAAAGGACAGATTGGAAGAGGTCAAGAATGCATGGACTAAGGTCAGCTAGGTTATTTGTTGCAGTTCAGGTAAGAAATGAAGACACCTTGGTGGAGAAACAAATGGATGCACTTAGGGGATCTCAAGATATAACATTGAGAGGAACTAATGATGGATAGGATATGGTTTGGAGAGAGGGAAGTGTCATAGATGACTTGTGCAACTGAATAGATGGTGATATTCTACACTGGGGAAGGCAATACTGGACAAGAATCAAGTTTGGAAAAGACCATGAGTGAATCTGATGCAGTTGGTTTTACTGAAAAAGCTAAATGTGATGGCTGCCAAAATTCATTTTCTATCACACATAGATTTTTTTTTCTAGAGATGATTTAAGAATCAATTTTCTAATGCACTCAAAAAGTCAGTCCCTAATCTATTGTGTGCTATCTTTTAGTAACCTCTACACCTCATGCAAGAATAACACATACTTAAAAAGTGGAGAAGCATAGGTATGAATATACCCTGTATCCAATTATGGACACCAAGTATATTCGTTAAGAAATGTTTTAAGTTTATTTATTTATTTTGAGAGAGAGAGAGAGAGCACAAGTGAGAAAGAGAGAATCCCAAGCAGACGCCACACTGTCATCATAGAGTTTAATGAAGGGCTTGAACTCACAAACTGTGAGCTCATGACCTGAGCCAAAATCAAGAGTTGGATGCTTTACCAACTGAGCCACCCAGCCACCCCATGCACCAAGGATATTCTTGACCATTAAAAAAAATTCCAAAAAAAGAAAATTAACCCTATTATCTCAGCATATTTTCATTTTTTAATTTTTTCATGTTTATAAGTTCATGTCCTTATTGAAAATCATATTTTTCTGTAGTTCAGTCAAAGTGTACACTCCAATTGAAGAAACAGTATGGAATAATAGAAAAGAATATACTTAGGCAAGATGTGGACCTTGATGAAAATTCCTAACCATTCCTTTCTAGTTGCATGATCGCAACCGCAAAAGCAGTCTCTGAACTTAAGCTCCCTTATTTGGAAAATGAGGTGGGGGAAAGAGTAATCATCCTCTCCATTTATTATCAGGGTAATGATGAAATAAACTAGCATTTTATATCAAATATTTAGTGCCTGGCACATAGTAAGTGCTTACTAAATGCTAGACAGTTTTTTCCTTTTCCTTTGTAACCTGCCTTTTCCACTTAGCATTCTGTTATACATGTTTAAACAGCAGCATCATGTTTATAGTTATGTTTTTGTTTGTTTCCAAAACACTTCATTGAGTTTGTGTTGCTTAATTTTCTTTAACCATTTTCCTGTTGTTGGATACTACTTTTTCTGTTCTTTTCAATTTTAGATAATGTTGCATTAGTTCATATATTTTGAACTATTTTTTAGGATTAAACATTCAATATTATGGTTACATTACATTGAAGTTATGATGATTTGTTTGTTATTTGGGTGCAAATTTCTTGTATTGATTTATGGAGTTACAGGCATATGAAAGTATCCTGTCAAAACTTTGCACTAGCATAACATGCTTCAGCAAGCTATGTGTTGGTTGGGAACAGTAATATCCCAGTGAAGAAAAGCAAGAGTTCTGGAGTCAGTTTGTGTGGGTGGAAAATTTCAATTCCTCCATTCTATGTATGATTTGGGCAGTTACTTAATCTCCACAAGTGTACATTTTCTTAACTCTAAAAACTGGGGATAATAATAATACCTTCTTTTAGGGTTTCTGTGATTTGAAAAATCACATTACATACCGTGTCTAAAAATAATAAATATTGCAAATGTTAGCATCAAATTGCTACTTACTGCAATAGCTAGTGTGTAGGTTAAGTTTCTGTAACAAATAGACTGTCTTAGTATGATAGAAATACCTGACTTAATGTGATAGAAGTTTGTTTCCTTTTTATATAGAAAAATGCCTAGATTGGTGGCATTGCTTTATGGAATATTCTGGGGCCCCAGATTTCTTCTGTATTACTAGTCTGCTGTCCCATGAGGTGTTACTCTCATCTCCATAGTCAGAGCTGGCCAGCACTACACACAAATACCACGAAAAAGGAATAGGAAAGTGGAATAAGAGTGAAGATTATCAGTTTATTTTTTAACAAGGGGACTCAGAAATTGGATACAATACTTATGTTCACATCCCAGAATTTACCCTCCTTTACTAAACCTAATATGCCACTAATTATAAGATGACCCATTGTATATGCTTGGGTTAATTAAAGAAAGATTCAATGATTTATCATTGCTTATATTTTTACTTTTGAACCACGTACAGAACTTTTAGATCTGTTTACTCATTGTTTAAAAAATATCATAGATCATTTTCATGCACTTATAAGCAGAAAACTAATAGTGCAATACATTGATTAAAGTATCCTTAATACTACCAAATCACTTTTGGTCAGAACTGTTGATGTTCAATTTAGTTTGCACATATTGTTCTTTGTGCCCTCACCATCATTTATGATATGACATTTGTAAAGAGTGCCCCATTATTGTCTTTGGGATTATACTTCAAACCACTGACATCCATTCTTCAATGTGGACATATTCTTATTTGATGAAACTCATAAATTAATTTTTCCTCAATGGAATACTTCAATTGAATAAGATTTTTTTTTTTCTATCGAGGCCTTTAAACATACTTTTAAGAGTTTGATTTTTCTGGTATTTACCAGTAGCTGAAGTTGAACTTCTAGCTTTCCAGTTACTTCCCAGTTTTCCAAAATTTAAAACCAGTCCAGTCTAGAGTAAAATTTAGATTTAAAATTTATTTCAGGCTTTATTCTCTCCCACTTCCTTAATAGCTCTTGGCTTGGGGGAAGGGTGCTGGTGAGGGACACCTAACCCATCCTTCTTTTTTTTTTTTTTTTTTTCAACGTTTATTTATTTTTGGGACAGAGAGAGACAGAGCATGAACCGGGGAGAGGCAGAGAGAGAGGGAGACACAGAATCGGAAACAGGCTCCAGGCTCTGAGCTGTCAGCACAGAGCCCGACGCGGGGCTCGAACTCACGGACCGCGAGATCGTGACCTGGCTGAAGTCGGACGCTTTACCGACTGCGCCACTCAGGCGCCCCACCTAACCCATCCTTCTATTCTGCTTCCCTTCCTGGGATCCTTTTCTCCCCACCTTGTGTGCAGTGTTTGGAAGGTGGGATAAAGAAAGAGAAGCAAAAAGCTCTTTACTTAACTATTCTCTCTTGATTTGGATGCCCTCTGGATGGTTGTGGATGAGTTCACTTGGATATCATGCAGGCGGTCCTCCTACTGCCCAGTATCTGAACTTGAATGATTCCTCTGGTGTGACCACTTCCTTCATGGAAGGAAGCCCCCTTCAGCTTATTACCAAGGCAATGTACTGATAGCCTTTAGCTGCTGAGCTGTCCTCTTCTAGAAGGAGACATCTCCAGAAAGAATGGCAAAGTGGTCCAAACCTAGCTGTCTCCTATGGTCCACTTGACCTACTGGCAACTCACACAACCTTGCTATGTCAGACAGTGGGAGTACTAACTATTCTGCCATGTCTCTCGAATTCTTTTTTCTCTTTACTTCAGTAGGTACTGAGGATGGCCATGCTAGTTTACCTTATAAACAAAAATTCAAACGGGAAATGAGATGTCCGATTCCTCAGAGAGTCTTAAGATGTCCTTTTAGAATTCATCTCACCTGATTCTAGGTGAGAGGAGAAAAGGTGCCATCACTGTAATGATCCTCTTTGATTCCTCTCACTTTATTACTATCATTATTTTTTTTTAATTAATTAATTTATTTGGTGGGGAGTGGGCAGAGAGAGGAGAGAGAGAGAATCCCAATCCACATTGTCAGTGCAGAGCCCAATGCCAGACTTGAACTCATGAGCCATGAGATTAAGACCTGAGCTGATGTCAAGAGTTGGATACTTAACCAACTGAGCAATCCAGGCACCTCTATTATCATCATTATTTTAATTTTTGCTATGATGTGGTAATGGTAGGAGTAGCCAAGAAGTTCTGCCTTTTCTTGGTAAGTTCTGTGGGGATTTACTTAGTGATACTCTTTACTTTGTGAGACCACTTAGCTTCCATTGTTCTTTTAGCATGGGAATGTTAGTGGCAATTCCTTGAAAACAAGAAATATTTCCATCTAATAGCATGTTAACATAGATTCCTTCTGGGGTTAGAGAATGTGCATAGAGAAGTTTGTGTGTTTCTTTTTATTAAAATAACCAAATTGGTTACTGAAATGCAGAAATAATTGTTCTAGTTCATATTCAACTTAATCTGTAGAAGTGATTTGTTGCTATGAGAGCATCATCTGTATATGTTTCAAATATATAACAACTAATCATTAGCCTTTCAAGTCAGGTTTATTAACATATAATTTATATACAGCAAAATTCTCTCTTTTTAGGTATCTCAATGATTTTTAAAACACATACACATACAGATATATTTATATCTTCTAATCTATTACTTATCTTTTCCTTTTATAAGAACATCTTTCAGGGGAGCCTGGGTGGCTCAGTCAGTTAAGCATCCGACTCGATTTTGGCTTAGGTCATGATCTCGTGGTTCATGAGTTTGGGCCCCGTGTCGGGCTCTGTACTGACAGCTCAGAGCCTGGAGCCTGCTTTGGATTCTGTGTCCACCTCTGTCCCCGCTCCATCCCTGAATTTTCTAGTGGGAGTCAAGGAGTCCTGCAAAAAAAAAAGAACATAAGATACAGCAAGGTGAAATTTTGTGGGTACATGATGTACATGCAACAGTCTAAAACTTGGCTTATGGTTTCCTTCTTCAGATATATATTACTTAATATTATACTATAAAAGTTCTCTTTCTATGTTCATAAAAGCACAACACCAATAGCAACAACAAACTTTGCATTGGTACTTTCATCAGTAGTTTGACAAAGGAAATAAAACAAGTGAGTAAATTTTTCAATTTTTGAACACTGTTACCTTTTAACAAAAATGAAGTGTAGCTATTAATTTTAGATTTTTAACCTTATTTCTTTAAACATTGAACAAACAAAGGCCATGAGGCTTTAATTGCATCATGAGAGATGTAAGTGGAACACAAAAGAGGCTGAGAGAAAGAGGATATATCTATTATGGATCACTTGCTTTATACCAACATTGTGCTAAATGCCTTTTATATCTTACTTTATATATCAGGGAGGGTTGCCATTAAAATAATACTAAAAATGCTAATTAGTTCATTCTCTTATTTAGAAATAATTTATTGAGCATCAAGTTTGTGTACAAAACATATACCAGAAGATAAAGTAGAGGTAAACAGATTTGTAAATACACATGCTTTTTTTTGGGGGGGGGGGTTATAGAAGTAATTAATTAATTACCTCACATCTTATTAGAGAATGATTAGGTTATGTTCCAGGTTACTCCATCTTCTTTGAAAGAGAATGTTTAGGTTATGTTCCAGGTTACTTCTAATTCTATAAATCCATGTCTTATTCCACTGAAAATACAGGAATCAATAAATAATTACAATACAGTGCTTTCAAATGTGTGGTTTTCAAGTACACCCTTATAAAAGGAACACTTTGGAACACTTTGTCCTCAAGAATGCTATTAGCGAGGCCTTTTGTCCAACACTCATTAAGCATTTGCTGACTTATTTTTTCATGTCTAAAATTTGTTAGATATGTTAGATAGGACTGTAGGATTTAACAAGATGCAATTCCTGCTCTCAAGGAGTCCAGTGTCTACAGAAATGAAGAAGGCAAATACTATTTATAATACAGTTTGATAACTCTTAAAATAGAGCCTCATAAACAAGAAGAAAAAGACTCTAACTCCACCTGAGGGGTCAAGGAAGGTCTTGCTTCAAAAACGAGAAGAATAAGCTGAATTGAGGAATTTGCTAGATGAATGGGTGGGAACACAGCCAAGACAGAAGAAACAACACATGCAAATACAAGGAAATGCTAGTTTGTTCCAGGAACTCTAAGTCAGCCTGCATGGCTAGGGACACAGGTTGAATGTGAGGGATTAGCTGGAAGAGGAAGATGGGAGACAGACAATGAAAGGCTTGGTCTTTACTAGTCTTGAAGATCAGAACTTCTAAACTTCAGTGTGCACACGTTTCTCTTTGGAGATCTTACTAAAATGCAGATTCTGATTCAGTGGTTCTGGGGTGAGGCCTGAAATTTAGTTTTTCTGATAGGCTCCCATCCATCCTGCAGTCCCCATATCTTAATTTGTGCATCAAGGAGATGGGTCCATGGTAAAGATTCTGAAATAGGGTAGAGGCTCTATTAGATTAGTACTTTAGAAAGACAGCTCTGGACATAGGATGGAATGGAAATAGACTGGAAGGTTGTTTCCATCCTGGAAGATGTCTTATTTCAGTGGAATCTTATTAATTAGTATCTGTATGAACAAATTTAGGAACAAGACAGAGGACAGCTGAAAATAAGTTTCACCAAAGACAAGCTATTTCAGAAGAGTTTTCCGATCACTGATATATCATGATTTACACAATTAAAAGATGATTTCTAATATTTTTGCCATGTTAAATGGCATAGTTAACGTAGAGAGACAAAGTTAGTCTTTTTCTTACCCGACTCTTTCTTCTTTCCTCTCACCTTTGCTTTTTGTTTGTTTGCTTATTTAGTTTGAGGCACAGAGAGAGAGAAAGAGAAGGGAGGGGCAGAGAGGGAGAGAATCCCAAACAGGCTCTGTGCTGTGAGCATAGACCCCGACGCGGGGCTCAAACTCACAAACTGTGAAATCATGATCTGAGCCAAAATCAAGAGTCAAATGCTTAACCAACTGAGCCACCCAGGTGTCCTTCACTTTTCTTTTTAATTGTTGGCCAAGCAACTTCAGAATAGTACTATGATGAATATTTATATTAAAAAGTGAACCAGTTCCTGGTCAAAAGCACAGTCTGAAGGGGAGAGTTTATTTCTATAAGGCCATAATAATAAGACCTATGATATTAGAAATACTACAATAATGTCAACCCCATTGAAATGATCACATTTTAGAAACAAGCATCCCCAAGAACAGCTGATCGACTCTGAAACATACAGTGATTACAAGTATAAGCGCATTACTTAGGAAATGGTCAAACTTAAAACTCCTTTGTAAAATATATATTGCTAGGAGTTTTACAGTTTTGGTTGTCCGTTCATATGTAGTTATCTCAGTGGGAGTCACCCCTAGGGAAAGGAAGAGAAACTTCTCAAGACACCATCTATGTTAGGGGTTCTGAACAGCTGGCTGAATGTTAGAGTCATGTGGAGAACTTAAATTTTTTTTTTACATTTATTTATTTTTGAGAGACAGAGAGACAGAGTGTGAGCAGGGGAGGGGCAGAGAGAAAGGGAGACACAGAATCCAAAGCAGGCTCCAGGCTATGAGCAAGCTGTCAGCACAGAGCCTGACACAGGGTGCGAACCCATGAACCATGAGATCATGACCTGAGCCAAAGTCGGATGCTCAACCAACTGGGCCACTCAGGTGTTCTTTTTTTTTTTTTTTTTTTTTTTTTAAATTTTTGTTACATGTATTTATTTTTGAGAGACAGAGGCAGAGTGTGAGCCATGTGAGGAGAGAGGGATGTGGGGAACTTTAAAAAAAATACCAATGCTCAAACCTCCATCCTCAGAGATTCTGAGTTAATTGGTTTGGGATGGAGTCACAGCACTGATATTTTAAAATGTTTCTTAGTGAAGCATAATGTATGCATCTAGAGGAGTGCACATACGTACGCAGCTTGGTACAATTTCATGAACGGAAAACACCTATGATTTGACACTCAGATCACAGATAGAATGTTACAAGTCCTTAAGCCAGGACTGAGAACCAGTGATCTTACTGATGACCACAAGAATCTGCGGGATTCCAAAGAAAGAAGGCATCCTTTCAGGATGGGGTGGAAAGACAAAGGGACAAGTTTTGTTCATTCCATGGAGATTGTGACATCTAAGATTGAACTTCAAAGATGGCAGAATTTAGAGATGTGGACTTTGGGAAAGTTTATAAATAGATAATGTGAATGAAGGAAGATTGGCAAGGAATAAATGTGATGTTTGGGATAAGTAGTGGTTCAATTTGGTTGCACAGGAGAATATGTGAGGTGAAGTAAAGGAAAAATAGTGTGGAAAGTTGACTATTTGTAAATAGAGACCAAGTTAATATGGCGAAGAACATCACACGTGATAATTACATTTAACTGCATTGTAGCATATTTATGATTTTAGGTATTTGTATTTATAGTCTGTATTAAACAATACAAGAAAACATAAAATTAACACAAAATATACATATAATATTACACATTCCACTTGAAAACATTTTACATGGTTTTAAAGTTTTCATTCATTTACTCGTTCTGAAGAATTTTCATCAAGGAATTTTCAAAAAAAATAAAAGCTAATTTTAACTGTCTTTTTTTGAAAAAGCTTCTCTAATCCTTATACTATACGCAATATTTTTAGATCTTCTAGTACCATAAGAAGGAAGTGAAATCATTATTGTAAGCAAAGATAAGCTTTTATTTCAGGTGTATATGCACTCTGAATATAAAATTCATCATAATATAAATAATTAGTCCTGTCATTTAAAAATGATAATTATCTCATTTACATGTCTACGACTTTTAAAATGCATCATACTACTTCAATAAATTACATTCTGGATCATATCAGTATCTCTTCAAGAAAATGAAGTTAAATCTTTGTAGTAACCGGCAGCTTAATTTTCATTAGGCCAGCTATTTGATAATTAGTCATGCACCATAAATCAAATCCCCAAGTCTTCTTCTGGTTTCTTAATTGAAAATTATTGTTTCTTGGCTCTCTAGTTGAAAGTGCAGCAAGTGTGAGCTTGATCGATGTGGAATTCGGCACAAACAGTTTGAGACAGTCAGAACATGATAGATCATTGCCCCGGAGGGGCTTGTAATGGTAGGTAGTCAGAAATCCCCAAATTAAAGATTTACTTTTAAAATTGCAAGTGTGAAGATAGCTCTGCTATACCAAATCCATCTTGACATTTTGGCCATCTTTCAATTCTCTCTTTTCCTTTTCTTTCTTTAAAAAAAAATGTCGGAAACTACCCATTTGCACCAGTACTATGGAGATAACATAACAGGATTGGAAAATCCGACTTTTTGTTTGGGATGAAAACATGAAAATATTCCTCATTAATGTCATGAACAAATATTGAATTTGTTGGTATTTTAAATTCATTTGAAAACGTTGACTAAAAACACTCTACTCATCTGACAGCTAATCTGAGAGAACAGATGGCTACCTAACTATTGCCCCCAGTCACAAAATCATTTCAAATATGATGCTGTTGAGGCTAAATAAAAGACTTTGCAAGTAATAAGGAAAATATTGCTTCATTGAATGGCTCCAGCTTGTTGCCATTTTTCTTCTGACAATCTAGGAGGATTTGCAGGGAACTTTGGTCATGTTTGCAGTTCTTTAGTTAAGAACAGCCACAGGGTTTTCCAAGCATTCATTTCTTGTTTCCTAGTGGCCTGGCAGCCAGGACCTGATGAGGCCCACAGCAGGGAGCACTGTGAAATGCACCATAAATTTCAATGTGTGAAGTCAAAAGAGCTAAAAAAAAAATCTGGGCACAAGAACCAGAGTTGGAGTTTGAAAATTACCTGGGCAAAGGCACCCTGAAATAAATATAGCATGTTACCAGTTCCATGGATAAAGTGAAGTGGGTGGTTAAACATGGGTGCCTTGCCAGTAGTTCATAAAAAGTCATGTTGATATTACTTAATCCAGAATAATAACACTATTGTTACATGTTTTAGTTACATAAAACCTTCTAGATGGTACATGGAAAAAAGTTTGGTTGGTTTTATGAAAGGAATTTAAATAAAGCTTTTTGATAAATTATAGTTTGGACTAAAGTAAGAATTACCTCAAAACTGGGGCGATACGATACCTAGACATGAATTACATCTTAGAATTTAAGGAATCTTACCACTAAGAAAATCCAAAAATAATTGCATACATATAATTTACTGTCTTTAAGACTCCGAATAAGTTGTTAAAGCTAAGTTCTTTAATATTCTTTCCTATTCTAACTTTGTCATTTTGTGGAAAATTGGTATATGAGACTAAATTCCTCATTCTTAATGCATTGTGTTTTGACCTGGGGAAATTGCTAAAATCCATTACCATATTTGTGAGGGGTCTAAATGTGTGTATATATGTTAGGGTATGTGTAGATAGGTTCACAAGTTAGCTGTGTGAAAGGCTGATTCTATCAGTAGATGTGTTTTGTTTGATCCACATAATGTTTACAGTGTTTTTAAAAACTCTTCTTTCTTTTGTTTTGTACATACAAATCTCCTGCATTCTTGAAGCTTACACTTCAGTGGAGCAAAAGGGAGACCAACAAAAGGGGTCAAAGCACTGAAACCAAAACATAGAAGGAAAGATGTAGGCTTGTTGAGATAGCATGCATTCCCCACTATTGCCTACACCACCACCTGTATCTTGCTAATCTTCCAGTAGTAAGTATTGACTGTGAAGCCTAACACCTAGAAAGAATCAGGACCAACCTCATGTTGATGCAGCTTTGTTTAGGCTGTGGATTGGAAAACACCTTGAAAACTGAAGTCTGGGGAAATGATGAGCCACAATTTCAGAATCCCAAAGTCTATATTGTTACAATTAAAAAAAAATCTTGATAATTTGCCAACATTTCAAAATCCAGAAATGTCACATAAGAATCTGATTTCTGACTCCTAAAAAAACCAGAAAATAAAGAAATGCATTTTTCTGCAAAAATAAAGTCCCCTACAGCTAAATAGAAGTTTCTTTCTCCCATATATTACAGTGTCCCCAGCCCTAGTTTTCTTGTCCATTTGGAAGCTGGGTGTCAGTTACCATTTATCAGAGTTGCCCTGTTACATGCTTTGTTCTATATATTCCTTTCGCTCATGTATATTATATATTGTGGTGGCTATGTCCAGGCCATGTGAAATGAAACCTCCAGTAGTAGACTTGCTGATAATAGAAAATATGTAAAAATGTAAGTTAAATGCATTGAAGTTTTTTCCCTGTGGTAATAAAATAAGTGCCTGAATGACTTGTTTCTCTCCTACACTTGAGAGTTCTAGGGCTTTCTGTCTGGTTCCTCACTCCGTGAGTGCTGCTAAGCCTGTTTAAATTTGGACAAAACTTTGAGGGTCCAGGAAGTCTACGGAATTATATCCTTGATCTGATGATTATCTTTTGCACTCTTTGTTTGCTGGATCAGGAGTGAACTGAAATTGAAACAACTTCAATGGAGTTTGAGTCATGGTTCATGCCAATCTTTGAACCTAGACTAGCCATTGTAGACTAATCCAATTTACCTACTTGGCTAGTGTGCTAGATACCCTCCAGACTACTTCTGTTCCTGCATTAGAGAAGCTGATAGCTTTCTCCAGATGTCCATGCTTCTTTCTAAAGGAACCTTTCCAACCCTAGTAGTCTGAGAAGAGGCCGTTCTAATGTACCAATTAATTCCTTCTTGGGCACTGACCACAAAAACTCTGTTGACCAAGCCAATCAAATTTATCCTCCCAGGAAATGGAATTCAGTCATGAAGGCTGAACCTTTTGGTTATGAGGAATCAAACCAAATGATCCCATAGATCCAAGGCTGGTAGTGCCATTTTGGAGAAAGTATTAATGTGGCTATGAGAAAACAGAAGTAGAGTTACAGAGAAAGAAGTAAGTCACAAGGTGGCTCAGTGAAACAGCTTTTCAGCAGCTGTGTTCTAGGAGATTTCCTGTGGTCAACTTTCATTTGACCTGCAACTGAATGTTTTTTGACTAGGGAGATATACTAAGGTTTTCCTAGATTAATTTCTCTAAAGGTAATTATTATCAGAAGGTACGTTTTTCTAATTCTCTTCTTATACATTTCTAAACTGTCTTTTGGAAATGTTGAACTGATTTATGCACTTACAAGAGAGTATAGGACAGCAACTATTTTCCTATCCTGAAACCTGCTTCTGGGGAAGCAGACATGGAGTTGTTATCACTACTGGTTACAGCACTGCACATTGAACTTTCCCGGTGGAAACACTTCGAGGTCTTCACAGATAGTAAAGATTTCTTTAGTTCAATATTTTTCTGGAGATAAAAGTTATATGGCTACTCCTGTGAATTATGGACTCCCTTGAATAATTGCTAAAAGATGATATATGCACATTCAGTTAAACACAGCACACTAAAAACATATATTAAATACCATCCTCTCCTCAACTGCAAGGACAGGCACATAAGGCAAAGAGTGAGGGAGAAGAAATAACAGTGAAGATGTCAGCAGATTTTTAAAGATGGAAAGCAGGTGGACAGGTATTCATGGACCCAGAAGAATGCAGAGTAGAAACCCCAATGCTATGGAGCGAGATAATGAGAAGTAGAGAAATCTGCTTTGCCGTGTAGAACTTTGGTAGGCTCAGACTTCAGAGGTTCCAGATACACAAAGAAGGGACTGATACTTGGGATGAACTGATGTTGTTTCCCACAACAATTAAAAAAAAAAAAGGCAGTTTCTCTAATCATTAAGCTCTTCCTCCTCAGGTAGGGCTCCCAATCACCTTCTTGGTAGCTCAATGTTAAATATGGGTGAAAAGATAAGTGTGTCCAGGCATTTGAGGAGAGACGTACTTAATGTATTAGTATTTATTTTCAACATATTTTTACTGAATATATATGAATGCAAAGAAAAAATAACAACTTTAAAAAGAATGTATTTAAAATATCTCATTATAGGCATCTAGTAGGGAAAAGCTTCTCTGGAAAAAAAATGACTTCTAAAATTGTTTTTAACCTTTACTTATTTTTGAGAGAGAGAGAGAAAGAGAGAAAGAGAGAGAGCAAGCGGGGGACGAACAGAGAGAGAGGGAATCACAGAATCCAAAGCAGGCTCTGGGCTCTGAGCTGTTAGCACAGAGCCTGATGCAGGGCTTGAACTTAAAAACTGTGAGATCATGACCTGAGCCAAAGTCAAACACTTAATCAACTGAGCCACCCAGACATCCTGAAAAAAATTACTTTTTATGCAGAGGTCAAACAAATAAATAAGTAGTGAACTATGAAGAAATAGAGACAATTCAGAAAACAGGAGAAAGCAAAAGCTAATTGATAACATCAGCAAGACAAAGAAGCTATTGCTTCCATGAAACAAGAACAGGAAGTTATTATTTTTTTTTAAGGATCAGGGAATGAAAAAGAGATCGGGGGAATTAAAAACAAAACTAGAAATGTAATTTAAAAGGCTGAAAGATAAAATGGAGTTAATGCTTGAGAAAGTAGTATAAAAAGACAAAAAATGAACATTGGGAAGTCAAAGAAAATTTGTAAGATTTTCCAGGAAGTCCAATATCAAGATGAACAGGAGTTCTAAAAAGAAAGAACAGGCAAAATAGAGATATAATACAAGAAAATCCACAGAAGGACATGACATGGGTCAGCTGATTGGAAAGGTTTACCAAGTACTTAGCACATGAAATTTGATAAAAATATTTTCAACTTATAAATCTATATTCAGCAAACCCTCTGTTCATGTAAACATAAAGCCATTTTCAAACATATAAGTTTTCAGTGAATTATCTTCCATATGCTTATTCTCGATAACATACTGTTATTCCACTATAGCAGATTAAGTTAACCAAGAAAGAGAGAGAGAGAGGCAAACAAAAACATCTCGTCATCTCAAGGTAACAGTAAGAGGCCTAACATCAACCCCAATTAGGTTTGTAAGAAACCAGAAGACCCAAAAAGGATTTATGGTGGAAAATCATTTTGGTTTGATTAGATTTATTTTGACAATGTGAAAGAATAGTATTGAGACAAGTACTATAATTCTGTTGAAAATTTTAGGAGGAATTAACTACACACAAATAATACAATAAGCAAAATAATATGCTAACTTTAAAAAAGGCAAATATTGACTCTATGAAACACAATGAGTAATGCAAGAAAAGAAAAATAATGATAGCACATTTGACTATCATTTGACTCAGCAGGGAACAATATTTATATAACCAAAACATATAAACCTTAAAAAGTCTGTGATCACAAAAGAAGGGATATGGGAAGTGAAGAGTAAGATGGCACTTACCATAATAGGAAGTCAATACATAATGTATAAAATTGTTAGATTATGAAATATAAGTGTAATGCATTTATTTAGGAATACAGAGGCACATAGATGTGTAAAGAAAGTGTTACTCTTGCTGAAAAGAGTCTAGTAGATTAGGGGATTTGAGGCAGAAGACTTTTTGTTGTCGTTTTAAGACTTTCAATACTGAATGCATTGATTTGATGAAAATTAAAACATTTTAAAAATTGGTAAAAATTGAAACAGAACAAAATTTTTCTTCCACCATAATCCAAATATTCTCAAGCATATAAATATGTATACATCTCCGTCTCTCTCTCTTTTTTTTAATATGAGTGGTTCTCATTTAGTTCTCTTCTGTGAACTAAACATATGTATATACACATATATATATGTATATATATATATATATTTAAAGTTTGTTCTCTATTTATAGCTATATATTTTATTACTTTTTAGTGGCTGCCCAGTATTCTATTTTATGAATGTAGCCCAATTTATTTGACATTGGAAGCCCTCTTTTTAAAATGTACATGTCCTTATGTGGTCAGTATATATATATATATATATAGTGCACAAATTAATTTTTTATGACATGAAATTTCAGTACCCAAAGGTATAAACTCTTTTGAATATTAAATGAGATGATAAATATAAAAATACTTAGCATATTAATTTTAATTACAAGTATTGATTAAAAATAAGTTTTAAGTGATACATCTTCTTTTATCCTTTCTGTAAACTTTGTTTCTACAAGATGGGTTTGATAAGAAAATGTCATTTGATCAAATGTTCAGTAAGTATCTGTAGAGTGTTTAATAAATGTGCAGAACTCTGAGGGTGACAGGAAGGAATCATTATTCCTGTATATGCATTTACCTCCTAGCATAGTTAAATTGGTGAAGAGGAACTTCTTATTTGAAAATTTTAGTATTAGTATTTTCAACATTTTTACTGGGTATATATAAATGCAAAGAAAAGATTAACAACTTTAAAAAATTTGTATTTAAAATATCTCAGTGTAGACATCTAGTAGGAAAAAAATTGACTTCTTATGCAGAGAGCAAGAAGAAAGACTTAATATGACTCTTTATTACTTTTTGTGTCTTCCCTTTACAATTATTTTATTCTGGCTAATTGAATCTGCAAGTGCAATCAAAGAGTTTTAAGGAACATAATTATCTTGGTTATTAGTGACTGGCACATGTAACATTCTGACCGTAAGCAGATTCTATAGTAATCTTTAAATTAGAGAAAGTCTAAAGCAATTCAGATGGGCTGATGCAGATATGAAGATTTAGAAGGTCTTAAAACTTAGATGATTATAAACTCTAGAACAGAAGATACAAACAGAACATGATACTTGAGTCTATAAATTGAAGTATAGTTTGAATGAAGTGAGAGGACTTCTCACATATACAAGAAAACCTAACCAAGTGTCAATAACGAGACTGAATCCATTTCAACAGACTTGATGGAGTATTTATTATGCGAACAGAACACAAAGTTATGGTCTTTGCGTTTGCAGATGTGATATAATAATATCTTATTTTAAAAGTATGCATAAAGTGAAATGGGAAAATAAATGTGGGTTCACACTTAAGAAGTCTTGAGAGCATAAATATAATTTATTAAAATTGCCTGAAGTTAAAAAACGTAGCTTCCCAAGGACTAAAATTATTTATTAGGGAATAGAGAAAACTAAGTATTTTTTTGAAATGATTTTGTCTCTCTATATTTATTTCTCTATATCCAAACCTATATCTATTCATCTATTTCCTTATCCATATTTATGTTCAATTTTTATGCCACTTTACATGGTATATGTTCTTTTTATTCTTAAAATTTTTTTGTTTAGTTGAGCACACTTGACACACAATGTTACATTAATTCGGGGCACACAATATAGTGATTAATACATGTTCTTTATATACAATAATCCATGAAGTTGGTGCTACTTTTGTTTTCACTTTACCAGATAAACTGAAGGTTGGTAGAGAAAATAACAAGATCACACTTACTGAGTAATGGAGTTGGGACAGTCTGTCACTTTTCAAACATGCTCTATAACAGTATTGTCCAATAGAACTTTACGCAGTTCTTGAAAATATTTGTCATATGTGACCACTGAGCACTTGCAATGTGGCTAGTGCGGCTAAGGAAGTGAATCTTTTTTAAGTTTATTTATTTATTCAGAGAGAGAGAGCATGGGTGAAGGACCAGAGAGAGAGGGACAGAGAGTCCCAAGCAGGGTCTGCACTGTCAGTATGGAGCCTGACGCACGCCTCAATCCCACAAACCGTGAGATCGTTACCTGAGCTGAAGTCAAGAGTTCAAGACTTAGGTTTAAATAACTAGCTCCAGAACCTGGAGACGTAGACAGTGGAGATGCAGGAGGCAAAAGAGGAGAACAAATGGTGCAAAGTTTTGAGTCAATGCAGAAGGTAGTGCTTAAACCTGCAGGAAAGAATTGGACCCAATGAGGAGAAAGAATTGTTAGAGGAGGAAAAAAGAAAAGATAGAGGCACGTGGAGAAGGTTGGTGGATGCTTGAAAGAATGAGGACGTTGTCAGAATTATAAAGCATGAGGCAAAGGGAAGAGTGAGGAATGGCCAGCAGAAGGACATTTCGGGAGGGGAGATAGTGGTTGTTTGTTTTTCTTTCTTTTTTTTTTTTTTAAATTTTTTTTTCAACGTTTATTTATTTTTGGGACAGAGAGAGACAGAGCATGAATGGGGGAGGGGCAGAGAGAGAGGGAGACACAGAATCGGAAACAGGCTCCAGGCTCTGAGCCATCAGCCCAGAGCCTGACACGGGGCTCGAACTCACGGACCGCGAGATCGTGACCTGGCTGAAGTCGGACGCTCAACCGACTGCGCCACCCAGGCGCCCCATTGCTTGTTTTTCTTATACATACATAAGCACATTATGAAAGAATGCACAAAAATTACACAGATAAAGAATACATAAAACTATCTCACTGGAGAGAGTGAGAGACTGGATGGATGGAGAGAGAGAGATAGGAAGAATTTTCATTTGTTCATATTGTTATTCTCTATTTTGCATTTTGAGCCCATATAAATGGTTATTCATTCAAAAGATTAAATAAATAAAACTTTAAATACTGGACAAGACTCAGAAATGAATTTACCAGATAATAACAAATAGGAAGGACAGCTAGGAAGTGTTGAGGACTCTGCAGAAATTTCAACTTTATAAAAACAATAACCGAGTGTTTTGTTTTTGTCTTATTTTTTTAAGTTTATTTATTTATTTATTTTGAGAGAGAGAAAGAGAGAGAGAGAGAGAGAGAGAGAGAGAGAGAGAGAACAAGTGGGGGAGGGGCAAAGAGAGAGGGAAACAGAAAATCCCAAGCAGGATTTGTGTTGTCAGCACAGAGCCTGATTCGGGGCTCAAACTCACAAACCGTGAGATCATGACCGGAGCTGAAATCAAGAGTCGGTGACTTAACCGACTGAGCCACCTAGGCACCCCTGTTTTTGTCTTCTTTAGAAAACATTTTCCAGTGCATATTTTTATGGAAAATACAGATTTCACAAGAACAACCACAAAAGTTTTACCTGACAAGATATTTCGACAAAATGATTGATTTTATTCAATAGATCTATAGATTTATTTTAAATCTGTTGCATCGTTCAAAATAAATCTATAGATTTATAGCTGTATGATCCTTGAGGGGCATTGAGAGGGATGGGACAGAATAATGATTATAGGTGGGTCCTGTAACATTAAGCTGTAAATAGGTTATGGTTCTATAGAAACTCGTTTTAAAGAGTTTGAACCTAACAACTGAGCCCTACTGAAAGCTAAATACATCATAGGGGTATTTCATCATATGCTTTATATAAGCAGACATTGCCCAAACCCCAAGGTTTTGGATAATGATGCTGTACTACTAGAAAATTTTATGTCATTAAAAAAAATCATTCAGATGAAACCTCAAAAGCAGTCTTTCTTTCATTTCCTGTTACCTTTTACTTGCTGAAGAATTTTCTTTTTCTGTTTCTTGAACTATCTTTGCTTCAGGCATGTCTTCCGCCACTAAGGACTCACTCTATGCAAAATAGCCCAAGTGGGCTCCCTAATGCTTGAAGTAGGACCTGGGAATCACATTGCTTCTATAGCAAGACAGCAAAACCGGAAAGGGGAAAATGAATTCTCTTAAGTTTGGACACTTTTTTGCCCCTGTTTTCAACAGAATGAGGCCTGAGGTCATCACTTTGCCTTCTCTCAGATACTTAATTCATCAACCACCCTGTCTTCTTCCTTCCACCTTTCTGTGGAACCAAAATACACTATCAGGCCATTCACTGATGATGAGTGCCAAATGTGAGGCTGTATAAAAAAGGAAATATCTTAAATGCAAGAAGAATGTAGAACATCAAATGCCTTTGTGATCTCGATTCTATATTTATGTGTGTGATCTAGGGGTAAATATGTATATGATATCAAAGAGCCTATTACATATTAAAAATTTTTGTTAATATTAGATTTTATAGTGATCATTCTTCAAGCTCCTTCCCCACAAAAGCTCTGTACTGAGCAATAAACATTGCTTATTAATGAAACCCATTGCTTAGCCTGTCACGATGCAGTGATACTCTTCTGTAAATACTTTACGCATGGATTTTCCTCAGCGTCAGTAGAAAAATGCATAAGGAAACATGCAGCCGCAACTATGTCAGATTTTAATAAACAGAGGGCTTGGTTGTTCTGGGAGGTCTACCCATTCCTGGGGGAATCTTCCCTAGAGTCAGTGAGAGATTCTCTTCATTTTTGTGCACAACTTCTGGAAGAAATGACACGACACCCCTCTGCCCTTAGACCACAATAAACATATCATGTTGAAACAGTAATTCCAAATAACCTACTGTTGTGAAGGTGAGGGCATTTTGTCATTTAATATTCAACCTCAAACATACCAGGGTATGAAGTAGAAATGACTGGCATTTTCAGGACGTGCATTCTACAGTAACCCAGTGGCAGAAGGGGATTCCTCTCCTCTCCAGGCTGTTGGCAGAGGGCACTTAAAATGAGATTTAGAATGAAAATGAAACCTAACACCAGTGTCTCGTCGAACACCAGTGTCTCTGTGTAATCTAATGTACTTAAACTCTTCCTGCAAAACCCTGCTGCTTTTCTGTTGTTTGATATTCTGACCATTTTTGAACCCTCGAACTCTGACTGAGAGGAGGGACTTGGAAAGGTTACCATCCGATCGGTGTTGGAAGGCAAAGAGAATAAGTTTCCCCCTGATAGCACTTCTTTCTGCTGAACAGTTGGTGGGAGATTAAAATGATCTATCTAGGTGAAGAGGACTGGGACAAGGTCCGGCGACATCACTTTTTGGGAATGGTTTGCCTGCATGTCAAAAAATGGACACGGTTTACTTTCCTCCCTTCTTTTCTGCCACACAGTAATAATATTTCACTGCTTATTTATTCATTTTTATGATTTACTCCAAGCCTTGAAGGAGACTGAATTTCTGCTATGCTACCGCCCGGCCAGGATCGTGGTTAGATGCTGACATTCTGAGTTCCAGCCATATTAATTGCTGGATAAAGGCTATAATCCTTCTCTCTTTGAAGCCCAAGGCTGATTTTTAGGCACCACTTCAAAAGCAGAGCACAACTGAAGAGGCATATTTCCTACCAGCACTGAATTACCATGATTGACTCAGCTTGCATTAGTCTACATGTGCCTTACATATTTGGCTACCCGACCAAACAATTTGATTTTGATATCAGAGAGCAAAAGAAAATACCGTTTGTTATCTAAAGAGTCATCTATAACTCCTTGTGAGATATTTCAATGGTTGTTTAAACCATCTTGGAAATAGAAAGACCTGAATTATTCTTTTCTTACACGAGAAAACATCATGCTTGAAAGTTCTCACCTCTCTCACTTTCGTGTTTTGGTGCAACATCATATAAAGTCATCAGTCTGAGTCCACTATGATCAATGACAAAGCCTATGTAAATAAGGCACTTTGTACATTCTCAAAGTATTATAACCCATGGAAGTCTTTTCAAAATAATTTGTAACATCAGCCATTTAAAAGTCAGCCCAATATATGTAAAACAATTCTAACAAGATTTTAAAATGAGGACGTATAGAGTATAAATGTTCCATAAAATACTAACACAAAAACAGCTATCAAAACAACAACAACACCAACAACAGCAACAAACAAAAATAAAAAAGGCTCAAGTAAAATGGAAATCTGTAGCCAATATGGAACTTTTCACTGGTGTCTCTTTCACTTACAGCTTGTTTATCTCTGGATCTGTGCTATAGGGACTTTCTCATATAGGATTTGCCAAGTATACTTAGTGTGCTATGTTTGAGAAAGATTAACAGTATTTCAGATCAAAGGAGGACCCTGCTGCATGGTCTTACGAGATTGTCATTCACTCCCATTATGGCTCATTTGCACAAGATTTTCATGTAATATGAGCCATTGTTTTGATGGCAGTGATTTGACATAAAGACAGGGCCGAACTGCATCTCAGCGTCCTCCTCAGTCAGTCTGGGGGGGATCTTGGTCCCAAAGAACTTGCCAATCATAAAAGGCAACTGTTACTCAGTTATGGATCAGCCCTCCCCCGCCATGGTCCCCTGCCCCTACCTCCTTGTTTTTAAGGTGGAAAACTTCTTGAATGTTCATGGCTACCATAAAAATCAGACAATGCTTACTTGTGCTAGATTAGATACAGTTTACCCAGACAAAGTTTCAGATACTCTATTCAAAAGAGCAACTTATGAGCCATTTTAATGAACTGCTTTTTCTTCTTGTGCTTTCTGCCATGCTTATTTTGATTTTAAAATAACTGGAAGTGGTGAAAAGTTATGTCTGAGCTACACTGAAAACTTTTCTTTAAGCTATATTTATGTCTTTCTAGTGATTTAGTTTCTTGGCTATGCATAGAATATATATTTACATATTTACATATACTAGTCACTAACATTCTCTTTCTTTCTGCAAGTTAGATTTAAAAGAAAAAGAGGGGGAGAGGTATTATTGCTGCTTCAGTGATGCCCGACAATATAAGTGAAGAAGAAATACTCCATCAAAATCCATATGATTTCCAATGTGATTTTTATTTAACTAGAGAGAATATCCTCTTATTACTTTTATCTAGAATATATCACAATATAAAACATACATTTAGATATATTAAATATGCAAATATGGCAAGAAAAATTTTCAAGTGGTTTCTTCTAAGTATGAAATTAAATGTGAAGAATTAAGAATAAAAACATTAGTATTTAATCTCGTTTTAGTGCCTGGCTTGAGTTTTCTAAGTAAATGCATTTTAAATCTGGAATTGTAATGTTTATATAGCATTTGCTATTTCTGGGAAGGTGCTGGTAATTTTATGCAGCGTTTATCCAGATTTTTAGATTTTTAGAATTCATTTTATAAGTTATAGCAATGTCTCATCTAAATTTTGTGTATAGAATAATACTGACTATAACTTGTTTTTACTCCATTTTAAAATTGTTCACAGCAACCATAATGTCACAGAACAAAAGAGGAGAGGCAAACTCATGATTTCATAATACTGTAGAAAATGTTTAAAAAATTAGAGAAATCACTATTATCTACACATTTTTAAAGGTTTTGTAAAGATTTTTATTTTAAAATCAGTTTTCCCTGCTCAATTAATGAAAAAAATAATATATTTGCCATATAATCCTCATAAACTTTTATACTTTAAAACTGTATTAAAAGCTGACCAGAAAGAAGGTAGGCATGCTCAGTGAAATATTTTTAAAATGTCTATTTACCTTAAAAATAATTAACAAAAATAGCCATACAAATGAAAAACAAGTTAAGTAGTCAGAATATTTTCTTCAAGTCTTTCATATGAAAAATTTTAAACCTAAGAAAGTTGAAAACACAATACCATAAACATATGCATGCCCCCTACCCAGAATCAGCAATTAACATGTTTGCCACATTTACTTCTTTTTTTTTCTCTCCTGAACCATTTGAAAATGACACCCCTGTTTTCCAGCATGCATCTCCTAAGCACAAGGCTATCCTTTCCCCATAATTATCATACCAGAAAATCAAAGTATTCTATAAAATTTAGTAATCGGAGTGTTTAAAACGAATTAAAGATTAATTAGAACTTAGGGACAATTAAAAATACATATACCCTTAAAGGCAAATACAACAACTTTAATAATCTATTACATAAGCACTTTTTCCGTTACTTTAAATTTAAATTCGCGCATTACATGTAAATACTTCCATTGGAATGTATAAGCAGGTTTTGGAAAGCAAATACTAAACTATCAGCTGAATGTGTTTTGTTTTATGAACACTTTCAAAATACATGAACAACAGCGCCCTCTACATTTGGATAGCCTATGATGAAAAAGATTTTCCTCGTTGAAAACAAGAGCACTTTAACAATAATCACTTGTGGTTTGGGGGACAAATGATGTGATTGTAACACATTACAAAATTACATAGTAATCTCTCATATGAGTTTACAGTGTTTTTAAACCATTGATTTAGTATGGGAAATCAAAATCCGGAAACTCAGTATTGCACCATTCAGCAAACAAACTGACAGAAGAAATAATAGTCAAGAGGAAAGAGAAGGCTCTCTAGGAAAATATATAAACCTGTTTCAAAAATAAACTTAATCATATTATTTAATAGATTTTCTGAAATAAATTGCGAGTAGTTAACATATGTCACTTTTCTTTCTTGCTTATATAAACAGGATTTGGGGATGTTTTCAAATTCCAAAATGCATTGAAAGCCTTTTAAAAATGCTTTATAGTTTTCAGTAGCCAACTAATGAAGAAAACAGAGACTTTGAATGTAACATTTAATATATTTTCATGAAGTGAAGTACAATTAATTTGTGTTTAAGTAAGTTCTTTTGCAAATTATTTTTCAGATGAAATACTAATGAAGTTTTTGAAATTATAAAGGCATATAAAAAATAATCAGTCATAATGTAGACCCTCATGCCTGTAATTAACAGAACTATCCCCAAAACAATTAGAATATCATCTCTAAATAATTACGAAGAGAAAAAAAAATATAAATATGATAATCATTTAAAAATGACAACAGATTTTTACAGCATAGAATAAAATTTTTGATATATATTTGCAGTTCTTTTTTAACAACAAGTACTTTATTCTATGACATCTAAATTTTATTTTTTCTCTCAATAGTCAATAAAAATGTGCTTGCTAGCAAATCAATCCAATGTATTGGCATTTGAAAGATTTAGTTTTCTGTTTAGTTTTGTTTTTTCAGGGCAACTTTTTTCACATAAGAAAATGTTTATACTAAAAATAATATTTTGCTTAAATATATTCTTTTATACACAGATTTGACACTGCTTCACTATTAAGTTTTGAGGACACCTTAAATACTTTAGCCTAAAGTAAAATTCTTTTAATAAATTATTTGTGAGCTGTGGGTTGGCAAAGAGTGCTTAAAGATAGCTAAGACCTGGAAACATGTTTTGTTACTCATCATCAATTTAATGCCAGAGTTTCAATGTCTAAGTCACTTTATTTAAATGGAAAATGACACAGAAATTAGAAATCAATACTTAAGGAACAAGTATTTTATGTTTTAGAACGAGAAACACAGCTCAGATATCTAAAATAAACTCCTGTAGCCTGCGTTGTACATTTTAAGTTACAGCAAACCTGAATAATAATATTACTTGAAAGAAAAAAAGAGAATGCTCTTTGAAATGATTCCTTTCGTCTTTTCCTTTGCTTACGGTGCCATGAAAAATCCTAGCACATGCGCTAAATTTATAAAGACAAAATGCCAGTGACTCAGGGGATCATCTTGTTCATTTTAAGAGCAAATTAAAACAGTGAAAGAATGGTGCAAATAATTGTTTCATATGTTCTTTGCTTGTGACTGCTGTAATCATCGGGCCTGATTTACAAATGTAGACTTGAAGGTTTCTCAGCTTCCTGCAGGGTAGAAGACTGTTACTTTGGCACTCGCCCTCTCGCCCTTGTAATCACCACTCAAAACTGCCCTGGTACTTCCAATTCCCAGTCTCTTGATTGAACACCTCATTCTGTGCTAACAAGGTGTCCAAGGTATTTGAACAGGGGCTCCAGTCGGAAAATTGTTAATGGTTCTGCTCATTAAGAGTTGCTGTACTAGTTTTGGTAATTTGGTAACTGTCTAAATTGCAAGTTGATTTTTTTTCCCCTTCAGCTTAAGGAAGGAGGCTACATTTAAGACAGTAACAGTAATGAAACTTCTGTTTCGGAACTGACAAGGAAAGTTGAGTGCTGTTGGTGTTATCATGCAATGGTTTTCACAGAATTGATAAAATTGTCTTGAATGTCTAGGCTTATTCTCTGGTTGTGTTCAAGATACGGTTAAAGTAGGACCAAATAAAGAAGAAAAAGTTTCACAGGATAGGTCTATGAAATAGCTAAGATTCCTGAAAGTTTAAAAGATAAAGATAGATCAACAAAAATGATTTCTTCAAAAATGTGAGAGAAAATAGAGTTATGACAGTGTTTCTAAACACTTTATGTCAAAGTGAAATTGATTATTTTTGAAACTTCTGTTTCTATAAATAGACAACTAGGTCTTTAAGAACACATATGACCCATTTTATTTTTAAAAAATTATCGATCATGTTGATTTACTGTATTTACTATTAGAATGACTTTTCAGGATCATTAATTACAAAGCCTATTTTTATTCAAAGATAGACAATCTTAATAGATACATTTTTCTACTGAACAATTCTTTAAAAAAAATATTTCAGATGTGATCTGAATGCTCAAAATTGTCTTTTACAAGTATACATAAAAATCCCGAGAACATTTTTCATGAGTTAAATGCATTTGCCTCCATGGCAATTGTTCTGACAATACCAAGTTATTTTAGTTATACAACCTATTTCTTTATATTTCTATACTTTATAAAAGATATATTTCCCAAGAGGAATTAAGAAAAAAAAAATCAATATAGGTATGTGTGTATGTGTGTGTGTGTGTGTGTGTGTGTGTGTTTAAAACCTTTGGTTTAGTTTGAAACCTGTGATTTACTTTATCAACTCAGATTTAAAAGGGAGAATATTTCTAAAAAACATTTTTCTTATACAGTCCCTATTTGTTTCTTAATCATGAAAGGCCTTACTAAGTTTGGCAGCAATATCTCCAGGGATTTATTTTAAATTATTTTTAGTGATTTGGACAGTTGCCATTTTATCATAGAGATGAAAAGGTGGGAGATGAGATTCAGCTGAGGATGGAAGTTTCTCCCCTATACCGAGCAAAGGGCTATTTTAAAGTGATTTATGTGGCAGTTTTCTTCTGTGTCACCATTATGTCCCTGCTGCCTGACTGTGACAACTTGGTGCTTGCTAACATTTTGGTAATAATTTATTGGGATGAGATTTTTTTGCCTGGAGTTCAGCCTGCAGTCCTTTTAACACTCTGCTTAAAGGACTAAGTTCTCTACAGGCTTATTTATTTTTCACTTTGGAACTGTGCACTCACACAAAAACCTGCCTACATAAATCTGCAACTTTTCTTTTTGAATTGGAAGTTGAATACAGACCATGACTTGTGCATATAAAAAAATGCAGAAATAATGCCCCCCTACTGTGTAAGTATTTTTGTTTTTCATGAATCAAGCCCAAAGTTATTTAAATTAATTCTAGTCTCATCATGGTAATAGAATATCATTTTTTGCCTCTTAAAAATACTAATGCATGGAAGTAATTTTACTGGTTATTTGACCAAGTTCCTCATACATTTTTAAATTCTATAACACGAAGAAAAAAACCAATGGCTACAGTTTCATGTTAACAGGCTTTAATCAATCAACATGAAAATACAATTTTTGATGTTCACAAACCATCATACTTTTCATTATATCTTTGAAAATCTAGAAGACAAAGAATTCACATTTTCCCCCCATGTGTTTACATTGAAAGCTATGCAATTGATTAATCAATCAGGGAATCTCTGAAATCTTGCTCTTTGATGATGGGTGTTATGATTTAGAAATTCTATCACACATCCAAGCTGGACACATTTGCTTTAAAATAAAGGCTCTGACTTCTTTATATTTGGCTATATGCACAAGCAGATTAAAAATATGGTTTATTGTGCTAGACCTAGCTTTGGTTGTAAGTAAAAAATAAATTACTGCTGTGTTTTTTTTAAATATCGAAATCTTCAACACCTAATTTGAGTGATCTTTCCAGTTGTTTGTCATGGCAAGAGACTTCAATTTGCCCATGGATGGATTAAGAGGAGTTTTGTTAATATTAGTGGCAAATAGATGGAAGTTGGAATTTTTTTTTTAATCTAGGAGGTAATTCAATAGATTCCTGCTTAGAAAATACCACTGACTTTCACAGTCATGTATATGTAATTCAGATATGATAAAGCCATAAACTGAAAAGAAAAATATTAACTAATGGAGATTCGAAGCTTCTAAAATTACTTTTTTGGGTTTTCTATTGGTTCTGTGATTTTCTTTACAAAACTAAGTACTGCCAATTCAAAAAAGATAAAATTGTTTTATAATGCTTTGGCTAAATGATATCAACATGTGTAGTCAGTTTAGGTAATTGGTTTCTATACCTGGTCCCGGAAATCACTCAAAATTTATTTATATTTCTAGCATGGATAAAATTGCCATGGAATACAGTAAGAAAACTATTATTTAGTTTCTTCTTTATGTAGTTCTTTAAAAAATATTTTGCTTAGGTATTTTCGCATTAGTTGTGACTTTGAATTATACTGAATTTGTTTTAATCATTTCAATTTATTTTAGCCATTATAAAACAGGCTGACCCCATGAAAGTAAGGTCACATACTTTTTTTGTTTTTGGATTATGAGAGCCTAACTTTGCATTTGGTTCAGTGCTTAACATATTATTTGTTTTTAATAATTGCCTAAGTGCATGCTCATAGTTCCCGTTCTACTTTGTATAAGAAGGTAATGAACTGGGGCGCCTGGGTGGCGCAGTCGGTTAAGCGTCCGACTTCAGCCAGGTCACGATCTCGCGGTCCGTGAGTTCGAGCCCCGCGTCAGGCTCTGGGCTGATGGCTCAGAGCCTGGAGCCTGTTTCCGATTCTGTGTCTCCCTCTCTCTCTGCCCCTCCCCCGTTCATGCTCTGTCTCTCTCTGTCCCAAAAATAAATAAACGTTGAAAAAAAAATTTATAAAAAAAAAAAAAAAAAAGAAAGTAATGAACTTATGACTTTAAAGGCTGGAATCTCACAGTAAAAGAACAATGAGCATTTAAATACTTGTTATCAGCTTTGTTTAAGTCATTGCAAATAATAATACAGTTATTGCTCAGATATCTTAGGTCTTAAATCATCAGTACAGTAAGAAATCTAATGATATAGCTCAAAAATCTAATCTGTACAGAGGACAAAAACTTGACTTCAGTGTTATACTGTTAAGAATTGTCAAGGGACTAAAATATGATGCCTTTTTAGGACTGTAAACATTTTGTGTAGAGTCAATTTATTATAGTGTTTGAGAAAGCTGGCTTCATGGTGATGTTCGGGGGAAGTCACATTTGTGTTTCCTCATCTGTCACAGGTATTCAAATGTAAAAATCAAGGTCAGTATTGGAGGCCATGTTAAAGGTCAATTTGCAAAATAGGCAAGATTAGACACAGAGTTAAGGTAAATGTCCTTATAATTTTCCTTTATAGTCCTTGAATTTTAGAATCAGAATGACTTCTTAAATGAGTTAATCTAAGGCCTTCATTTTAAAGATGAGGAAGTTGAAGGCAAGAGAAGTTCAGGAATGTTCCTAGAGTCCCACAGGCATTTAGTAGTCCTGGGACTAGAATCCCTACTTACCAGGCCAGTGTTCTTTCCATCCTTTGGCCCCTATCACCTCAAAATTAATACCTATTTGAATGGTTGTGTTGAATAGAACAAGAGCAGTTGTGCTGAGCCGCGAAAAATGACTTGATCCTACTCATGGTATATTTGTTACTTGTGAAAACATATTTAAGTCATTCTTGTGCACTAACTCCTGGTGCAAAGATCAGAAACAGAATCACAAGACGCAGTTTTGCCAAAATGACTGGTGAGTTTACGAAGCAGATTATTTGTGTTTTTATTGAAGTTATCTTGAATATGGGAATTAGTGAAAGAAGGAAAACATTTTTTATAGACTTGAAGCTGGGTTGGTTTTCATGGTATTTTTATATCATGGGAGATAATACATATTTTAGACGAAAGATCTAAGTGTGTGTGTGTGTGTGTGTGTGTGTGTGTGTGTGTGTGTATATGGGTATATGTGTAGTTGGGTGAGGGATATAGTATTCATCTATCACTATGCCATGGTCTAGAAACAGACCACATAAGCCTTGATTAGGGATGCAGGGAAATAGTCACAGAAAACAAATATCTGAGATTCAGCCAGGCAATGAGGGCTGTTACATGATTGATGGTACGTGGCAGTATGGTCTCACAGCTCATGGGTTTGAGCCCGGCATCGGGTTCTCTGCTGACAGCTCGGAGCCTGGAGCCTGCCTCAGATTCTGTGTCTCCCTCTCTCTCTGCACCCCCCCCCCTCTTGTGCTCTGTCTCTGTCTCTCTCTCTCTCTCTCAAAAAAATAAACATTAAAAAAATAATAATAAAAAAAAGAATTTGGGAGTCCAGAACCAATTTACATTTTTTTCTGTGTCTTGTTAGTTGTGTGACTTGTAAGTCTGAACCCTCTCAGCAGCTTGGTCATAACAAAGAAGGAGAGCGTTAAGATGGCAGGGTATCTTAGACAAAGTGAAGTAAAAGCAATCAATAGTAAAAATAGAGGAGTTGGCCTTGGTAGAATTTTTGAGCAAGTAAGGACACAGTTGAGGCTAAAAAAGAGTGCAGTCGTGTCGAAGGAAACTGGATTCCCCACTGGATTTCAGAGAAGATACTCAAATAATTAACCTGCTCCTTTTTGTTTGATTGCCTTTAATTGGACATCAGAAATTATGCCTTGAATCACCATTGGCAAGTTTACTTCCATTTTTCAGCAAGCTCCAATTTGGCTAAAATAAAGTAGAAAAATTATTTACTATCTTTAAATAATTTCACTCTCTCTCTTGGAGAGATATTGAAAGATATATACTATTGAAAAGATAAACTATATGAAACAGATATACTATTCTCTTGAAGAGAATCCTTCAAGTTCCTATTACTATTATGATTAAAATACATATGCTTGGATTCTAGAATGCTTTTTTCTCCATTAATGTTTATTTATACCACTTTTCCTACCAAGGATGTAATTATGGCTCATCCATTTAAAATTACATGTTACATTAAAGCCTCTTCACTCTAAAAATGTCATTGTGTTTGACTTTTTTCAGTCAGATTTTGTCTCATCCAAGAAGCACTCCAGTGTAGAACAATAGTTTAAAATTTTTGGTATTTGGACTATCTTGAGGATTACACACAGAATTAAGATTCCTTTATGGACTTCAAAACATTTCATTCTTACGTAGAAATGAAAATATTTTAGCTTAATTTTTCCTATTGCTTTGGTCATGAAAAGGACAACTTTCCACTTATCTTTGGACAGACTCTGCTCACTCTTCCCTGAGATAGTCCCAAATTCTTAGTAATATAGTAGGCATTAATGGTTAAGAAAGACCCACATTTGAGTTCTCATTCTAGCACTACCTAGCTGGGTGATTCTGGAAAAATTATTTAACCTTTCTGAGTCTGAAGTTGTTATTCTTCCCAGCCCAAAATGACTTTTCCTTTTCATTCAGAAATTCTTACTACTGGAGGCCTGTATTACTGTCTATTGCTATTGTAACAAATTACCACGAACAACACAAAAGTATTATTTTATAGTTCCGGAGGTTGGAAGTTGGAAATTGGGTCTCATTGGGCTAATAGCATGGTGTCAGTACGGCTGCATTCCATCCCGAGGTTCTAGGCAGGGGGTATCTGTTTGCTTGCCTTTTCCAGCTTCTGGAGGCCACCCTATTCCTGCTTGTGGCCCCCATCCATCTTGAATGTTTTCACTTGTATCACTCTGACCTCTGCTTCAGTGGCCACTACTCATTCTCTGACTATGACCCTCCCACTTTTCTTGTTCACTTCTAAGGATATTTGTGATTATATTTGGTCCCACCCAGATAATCTAGGATAATCTTCCGACTTCCTCAATGTAATCACATCTGAAATCCATTTTGCAATGTAGGGTGACATAACAACAAATACAGAGATTTGGATGTGATCGTCTTTGGGGAGGGACATGCATTATTCTGCCCATCACAAGGCCAAAAGGGATACTTCATAGATTCCCACCTCTTGACTGCACCCTGCTCCCCTACCACCAGGGAAGAATATCACTTTAATACAATTCCCCACATGGATGAGGAAAGTAACTGTTTGCTTTCTGAGTTTATTTGTATAATGAATTATCTCTCTAAAAATGCCAATGTGTAAGGGCTCTATTAGTATGCTTGAACACTAATTAACAGGGACACTTGTTCTTATCTCATTTGACTTTCATAGGTTTTGTCCATCAATAACTACACTGTGGATCTGATGATTCTTTCTCACTGCAGCATCTTACTTTTATTACCTATGGATGGCTTCATGCTAACCAAAAGGTTAGATGGTACAATAATTTATGCTAATCTCAATTTGCTTTCGTGCTGTAGACAGTACAAATAAAGCTGCAGCAATTGATTACACATCACTGACAGCAGAAGGAACATACAGTTTCATCAATGAAAAAACTGAGTCATGTAATGGCTCAATGGTTATGTGTAGCCTCATGAGAATGACAATCAAAACCAGGTCGTAATGATATGAATATTTATTGGATACCTCATCCTGCTTGGTAATTTTAATAGTCTGTAAAAAAAAAATAAGTTTAGAAGGAAACATTTCTGTTTTTCTTGAATACTCCTTTATAAAATACAATGTATTCCTATCGGGGTCTTAAGTATTTTTACATTGATTTTCCTGTTTTTAAGTTTTATTATTCCATAGTCATTTGATTTAATCCTAAAAACGATTGAATGCAATTAAATATCTATATTCAGAAATACATTTCGGTGTCTGATTTAGATCCTTTGTCTTAATTGGAGACTGTTTTGGTAAATTAGGCTGAGGAATAGTTAAAAAATATATCAGTGTGTAAAAATGACGTCTTAACAACAGCTAGAATAAACATCTGTAAAATTTGCTTATCAGAATAGTCATATAAGGGATGGTGAACAATTACTGAAAGAATAGAAATAGAATGCATAACTTCCAAACTGTTAGAGAGAAAGAAAAAGGAGAATAAGGAAAAGTCTATCAAGTCAAGAAAAGGCTATAAAGGAAAGGGGAAAAAATCAGAGAAAAAAAAAAACAAGACTAAATATTCAGCAAATATTGAATGAGCATCTGCTATAGATAAGGACTTTTTGTCTCTGAAAATGTTAATGCAAACAAATTGATAAGCATAATAAGTATAAATAGGTGAAACTCTTCTGTTAAATGCCAAAGACTTCCAAGTTGGGTACCCTGTTTTTATATTTTAAACAATAGATATGTATAAGTGCGACACCTAAATCAAAACATACAGTATGACTTACAACAAAGGAATGGAAAAAGATGTATAATACAAATGTGTTTCACCTAACGACATAAACTTACTATATGTAAAGCCAAAGATATAAAATTATAAGATGAAGTCAACAAATATAATAGTGGATGTTTTCTTCAAAACATATATCCAAAAGTAATCTATCACAACTAAATCTAATAAGGATTTAAAAAATCCTAATGTATAAGAGTAGATTTTAAAAATCAAAGCTTACCTTAAAAATTAGCGTAAGGCACATCATTTTGGTTTCTAGATGTTATTGACTAGATTGTCAGGCCATCTGGTTAATCTATTGCATTACAAAGGAAAATCTTAATAAAATCTTCTAATTCTGATATTAAAATCCTTGTGGATCTGGCTAATAAGCCTTAATAGACCTGCTTTCTGCCTTGCTTTTTTTGTCCCTTGCTTTTCCAATGAAAAGTTATTAAAGAGTATTACATCTCAGTCCTCAAGGAAAGGAGGACAGGGGTAAGAAAATATCTACTTACTAAAGCTTCCTCTAAAAGTGAAGGAAACCACACTACTGTGCCTAATTCTGTAGGAGACAGATATTGCATATTTTAACACTCAGATTGCCAAAATGAATGGGGAGATAACCTAAAAGTCCTGAATTTCACAACACTACATCACAAAATGTGGGCATTCTAAATTTATTTTGGTAAGTAATCTTAATAGGGGAAATCTTGTTAATAATAAATAAAATGAGATGCAATATGAAAAAATTATGATATTCAACATGGTATTTGGTTGTTTAAATTGGGCTACATTATTTTGTTCCGAAGCTTGGTAAGATAATGTGGTACTCTGTCATTTGGATTTCTTTTTAGTGAAACACCGATAGAATATTTAAGCACTAAGAATGCTTACAACACCCCATTATATCATGTCTTCTTGTCTTAGAGATGTTCTTTTTTAAAGTATGATAACTAGTGAATACAATCAGCCTATATCACCATGAAATTAAACAGCAGCCTAATGGTCAGCGTATATCAAAGTGTAGGACCCTCCTTTCAGATGGGAATAACAAAATTGAACAGATCAAGCAGAAGAGATAAAACTATGAAGTTAACTATTAGTTTTTTAGAGGTGGGATTGTGTGTGTGTGTGTGTGTGTGTGTGTGTGTGTGTATCTGTTTGTATTGTTTATTGTATTGTATACTATATTGAATTATATTGTATTACTTACTATCTTGTATTATATTGTATTACTTACTATCTGGCTTTTTTGGCTGCTATATTTTAACCTTCTGCAAAGTGTTAGTGATAATGTGTCAAGAATACGACACAGTCTCCAAAGCAGTGTTAACCCTCAACATAATTATTTTTCTTTCAAAAGGGTTGGTCTTCACTACATACCCATAAACACCCCTACACGTTACTAGTCTCAGGAGTTTTTAACACTTTGGGTGATATTTGATTATTCTAGACTAGGACAGGTCAAACTGGCCACAAATGAGAAGAGTGTCTTTATTTTTTTTTTAAAGTTTTTTTTTTTCAACGTTTATTTATTTTTGGGACAGAGGGAGACAGAGCATGAACGGGAGAGGGGCAGAGAGAGAGGGAGACTCAGAATCGGAAACAGGCTCCAGGCTCTGAGCCATCAGCCCAGAGCCTGATGCGGGGCTCGAACTCACGGACTGCGAGATCGTGACCTGGCTGAAGTCGGACGCTTAACCGACTGTGCCACCCAGGCACCCCAAGAGAAGAGTATCTTTAGATAATTCCAGAATTCTGACCTAAGGACTAAGAATGAAAACCAGAATTACAATCCCTTTTTCTTGTCTAGGAATTTGGTATTATATTTAATATTCTTTTTTTTTAAAGTTTTTACTTAGTTATTTTGAGAGAGAAAGAGTGAACAAGAGTGTGTGTGAGCAGGGGACGGGCAGAGGGAGAGAGAGAATCTAAAGCAGGTTCCACCTAACTATGAGATCGTGACCTGAGCCAAGTAGAGTCAGAGACTTAAATGACTGAGCCACCCCGGTGCCCCTCTATGTAATATTCTTTATTCTTGTTTGTCATTCCCATTCTTTATTACTGAGTTTTTAAAAACACAATTAAAAACACTTTGATTACAAGTTTAATTTTTTTTTTTCTGACTTGCCTTTAGTCTTTAACTTTATTCTATTACATGGATTACACAGCTGACATAATGTGAAAGTTACTGTTAATCCAAGTTAGGTTGAGGGAGAGCGGGATGAAATAAACCATACTAATATTTTCACAATGAATTATTGTTTGGCCCTCTTATTGTGGCTGAATAAACTTGTTCAAATAAGTTTGGACATTTCTTTCTTTTTTAATTTTTTTTAATCTTTATTTTTTTTTTTGAGGGACAGAGAGAGACAGAGTGAGAGTAGGGGAGGAATAGACAGAGAGGGAGACACAGAATCCAAAGCAGGCTCCAGGCTCCCAGATGTCAGCACAGAGCCCGATGTGGGGCTCGAACCCACGAACTGTGAGATCATGACCTGAGCTGAAGTGGGATGCTTAACCGACTGAGCCACCCAGGCACCCCAATAAGTTTGCACATTTCAAATTTAGCTGGCTGGACCAACAGGTTCCTACCAGGTCAATATGAAAACTTTTGGTTATCGTCTCAATTTCAGTTGAAAATGTCATATAATTTAACTTTATCATTTAAAAAAAAAGTCAACTTTTCTATCTGCAGCTTGTTAAACTAAAAATATAAAGTCTTCATTAAAAATAATTTCCTGGTTCAGGGCCCCTGGGTGGCTCAGTCAGTTAAGCATCCCACTTCAGCTCAGGTCATGATTTCAGGGTTCATGGGTTTGAGCCCTGCATCAGTCTCTGTGCTGACAGCTCAGAACCTGGAGTCTGATTTGGATTCTGTGTCTCCCTCTCTCTCTGCCCTTTTCCCACTTGCACTCCATTTCTCTCTCTCTCAAAAATAAACATTAAAAAACTTTAAAAGAATATTTTCCTTGTTCAAAAATATAATTTAATTAGAATATCCCATACGATGTTTGTTCTTATGCTGTTTCTCAATATTATCATTATTTTTTTTTTTTACTATGAAATGGATAGTCTGTAAAACTGTTTTTTTTTCTGTTAGTCCCTTTGTTTTTGGAGTAGGTTTCTGTGATTTTATATACATTGTAGACTGGAAATAGAATTGTATTTTTCATTTTATGTAATATAAGTAAAACTTTTAAATTATAATTTTATATTTATATTTATATTATATTTATATTTATTTATATTATATTTATATATTATATTATATTAATTATATTATATTATATTATATTATATTATATTATATTATAAATATAATAATCGTGCAGTATAACTTTTTTCAAAACTTTCACAATCCTGGGTGTGGCTTGGAAGAAAATAAGACCATGATAGACAATGACACAACTGAATTGACAATTAGGTCAACACTTGGGCTGCACTAAATAGAATTTTAGTTTTAGAACCAAGGAGGTAATAACCCTACTCTACCCTGCATGCTCATGTTAGTGCATTTGTTTCTGGTTCCCACCAAAAGTGTTGTAGAATCAATCTGGTGGTGAGACTACAGAATGGAAAAGATTCTAGGGATCAGGGCACATGAAGAACCATTGGAGGAAAAGGAAAATGAAAGACTCTGGGATCATATGATAACAATCTTTAATAATTCATTGAATTAAAAAAAAAGACGTTTTACGTTTTTCTGTGTACTCCAGAAGAACAAGTTTAGGACAAAATATAAGATTACCTGGGGTGTAAAATTAGAAGCCATAAGAAATAATTTAAGCTCTATAAAGTTGGAATGAGGTTGTGCCTTCTCTTCATGGAAGCCCAAATAATTTGTGAGAGGTATTTATAAAGCATCTTCATAAAGTTGAAAAGTTGAATTCGATTGCATCTGAGGTTTATCACATACTGTAAACTTTACTTTTCTATATTTAAAGAGTGGAAGAAATTTTCTATCAAATTCATCCTGGGCATGTAGAGCATTTATCTCCTGCTGAGTGTATTTTAATAATGGTAACAATAATAATAATGAGAAATATATAGTGTTCTTGATACCACTTTATAGATGAATAAACAGAGATAAAGTGAAGCTCAGAAACTACCGCAGCTACAAAGCTAGTGAGTTTCGGAACTATGATCTTAACCCATAATAGATCTGATTTCTATGCCTGAGTTTTTAATGCATACATTCTATTGTCTGTATATGAAAAATAAGAGTTAAATCACCATTGCGACCTCAATCTGTAGAGAATCATCTTATTTAAAGAAGAATCAAATGACAGAACAGTATCTTGAGGTTTCTTATGTTAAAATTATGGAGGACATAATACTAATGATGGTATTGAAATCTACAATCTATTCTTTCTCCTGAAACTGTTACTGCTAAACTAATTTGTTGGGACTTAACGAAGTCCTAGGTTCTGTGCTAAATGCTTTTGAGCATTATTTCATTTAATGCTCAATCCTCCTTCCAGGGAAGGTGCAACTATCTCTGTTTTGTAGCTGAAGAAGCTGAGGTCCAAAGTCATACTCCAGTCAATGAAAGATGCTGTATTACCTAGAACAACTATCGTGTATTCATTTAGCTTAGTCATTCTTTCTATAGAGAATCATTGTTTCCTATCTAGACGTTTCTCCAAATGAAAATGTGACATGTCTTCAAGCCAGGATCCTAGATTACTCTTTTAAGCTTATTTTAACAGTTATTTATTTAAAAGAAGAAGTAGAAGCAGAAGGAGAATTTCTATTGTCTATGGAGAATAGTCTATCAGTTGATTACTGGATTAGCCAACAATCAACCAGCCATCAATGTACCAGACACTGTGAAAAATACAACGATCCTGCAGTTAAGGAGCTTACACCTAGCTAAGGAGTCAGAATTTAGAGATGTAAACAGTTAACAATGAAAGAAAGCCAAATGATTGGTATAAACAGTAAAAGATTTTGCAGTGAGAGAAAACAAAAACAGAAATAAAAACATCCTGGTAAACCATGTGTGCTAGGGAAAGCATCATGGAATTTACCCTGTGTGTGGATGAGGACAGAGGACCAGAAAGATCATCTGACATAGAGAAAAGGAATAGAATGAACACCGACACATGGTTTGTAATATAGGATATGTTGGACTCCAATGACTGGACTATGGTGGGTTTTAGTTTACCTGATTATTTATGATTTTACATTATTCCTTTTAAAAAATTAAGGGAATGCATGAATATCAACAGTAATCAATTCTATTTGGAAAGCACAACTTGTTCAAGGGTGATTGTCTATAGGTTGGCTTCCTGCAAAGCCTACATAAAATTTGGCTATGTCTCTATGGTTAAGTCACTCAGTCTTGGTCCTGTCATTTACAAATGTGGTCCAAACTCTTTTACATTTTTCCCAACAGAGGATAGGGACCCAATGACTGTTTTTACCAGTAGAATACAACAGATGTGACATCATGTGACTTCCAAGTTTAGGTCATTAAAAGCCATGCAGTTTTGTCCTCATCCCATGGAACGCTGACTCTTGAAGTCCCAAGCTACCATGTAAAATGCCTGTCTAGCCTGAGGCTTCCATCGTCTCCTCATGAAGAGGCGATATCTGGGTCCACTGGTCAACATAATCCCCTTAGCCCTGCCTTCCAGCTGTCCTTGCCAAGAGACCAGATATGTAAGTAAAACCATGTCAAAGTCTCTGGATCAGTCCATCTGCCAGCTGAGTACAACTCAAGCTCTGTCAATGCCACATTAAACAGAAGAGTCACATAGCTGAAACTTGCCTGAATTTCTAACCCACAGCATCATGAGGTATAATAAAACCGTTCTTAAGATATTAAATTTTGGGGTTGTCTGTTATGCAGTAGTAAATAGCTAAGACACCCGGTCACCTGTAAGCTTGAATTCCAGTCCTCGATCACTGAGCTCTAACGTCATGCCAGGAGTGTAGCTTTTGCTTTCCTAGTTAGGAATTCTGCTATGACAAATACCTTCACTGTCTAGTACTGCGTTAGAATGCAGGAGGTGCTGGGGGAACTGCACCTGTCCTATCGCTCCTGCCTGTGTTTTTTTCTGGTGAATATTCCCCTAGTAGACCGGAGTTTGTACCACTCAACCCCGAGCCCTAGTTTGCACAACACAGGGTTCTTTCAATGTTCCATGAGGTGCTGTGGGGCTACATAGGTAATCTAAAAGTAAGTTGGATACCAAAACACTAGAGAAAAATTATTCAAAGGCAGGATGCAGATCACACTCTACTATGGTGAATTTTCTGGGACAAACCTGATTCTAAATGTTCTATCTCCACCACCCAAATTATTGCAGCATCGTAGGATTTCTTATATTTTGGGTGTCTGAATTATTTATTCGAGACTATCTTTTTCAATAGGAGAGGCACAGAATCTTTTGTCAGACTATATGTCCCAATTTTGTGTTCAGAAATAGGCCAATGTTCTTTTAACTCAAAGTTACATTACAACACATTTGGTGCCTCTCATCAGAGTATAGAGGCTGAAGGCCTGCTGGACACACAAAAAAAGGGAAAGTAGAAGAAAAACACCTTCTCCACAAAGGCTATATTTAGTTCATATATACAGATATTATGAAAAAAGTAATAATTTAGCCTGTTTTTTTTTAATAGTGGAACAGGTCATTATAAGTCAATCTGCTAGGTGTGCATTTCTCAGCAGCATTTTCTTGCGGATTTTTAAAGATGTATTTTTAGTATCCTGAGAGAAAAAAAAATTTCATCTCCATCAGAAGTTATTGCGATTCTTTAAGCCATTTTTTTGTTTGTCTTTGTCCCTGGTGACTTACTAGACTTTTAAAATTTGCTGTTATGCAACGTGCACCTTCATATTCTGGCAGACTAAAGGTGGGAAGGAAAGCCGACCCAACTCCATGGTCCCCTAATGGCACTGGGTTCTGTCATTCCGCCACGGGTGTTTATGGGGCTAACACTGCTTTGACGTGTAACTGTCTATCTTACAGAGAGCTAAACTTGAGGGAGGGAACGCTTTGCTAGGGACGGCCAAGTGAGGCATCATGTACGAGTGTGTTTAATGGCAACCAAGAGCTAAAAGAAATTTAGATCAGTGGAAACGGTATCTACCAACTAAGTTCTTATCCTCTCTTCCAGGACATAAATGTCATCTAAGTAATTCCAATACTGTTGGTGTATTTATAATTAAGAAATTTAAAAAAAATGTAGCCCTCATATTTCCAATGTTATCTCTAATATACCATGGAGTAAATGTTGCTACCAGGTTACTTACTGTGCCATCTTTCTTCTAATCAGTCCTCATGTTTTTGCTTACATTTTTTAATGCTTATTTAAAATTTTTGAGAAAGAGAGAGGGAGACAGCATGAGCAGGGGGAGGAGCAGAGACACAGGGAGACACAGAATTGGAAGCAGGCTCTAGGCTCTGAGCTGTCAGCACAGAGCTCGACACGGGGCTTGAACTCACAAACCATGAGATCACGACCTGAGCTGAAGTCAGATGTTAACTGACTGAGCCACCCAGACACCCCTTGCTTACATTTTTTATTACTTCTATAAATTGGGTTATCTTGTTGAACAGTAGTAGTCTTTAAAATGAGAGGTTTTCTGTATGTTTCCCTATTAAAAAAAAAAAAAAAAAGGATGCCATAATGGTTAAGGGATGGGGCTGCCCTTAGGTAGAAATTAGAAAAATTTTAATTTCACTTACAAAGAAACTTTTTTTAAGAAAGTATCTCTAGGGGCGCCTGGGTGGCGCAGTCGGTTAAGCGTCCGACTTCAGCCAGGTCACGATCTTGCGGTCCGTGAGTTCGAGCCCCGCGTCAGTCTCTGGGCTGATGGCTCGGAGACTGGAGCCTGTTTCTGATTCTGTGTCTCCCTCTCTCTCTGCCCCTCCCCCGTTCATGCTCTGTCTCTCTCTGTTCCAAAAATAAATAAACGTTGAAAAAAAATTAAAAAAAAAAAAAAGTATCTCTAAAAGGGAATGGCCACTTTGAGAAATAGGAAATGGAATGGGAAGAATGCAGATAATAAAAATGTGTGACTTTGTCAAAGAGTGATTCAAGTAATTGGGAACACGTAAAAGAGAAAAGGGAGAGTCAATTAAATGAAGAGGCTATTTAGTTGCCCACCTCCCTGATTAAAGGCACATCGAAGAGTTGGAGTAAAAATTTCTGTTGATTAGTTACAGCCAGTTTGACTGTTTCTCTGTGTTTTCTGATTCTGATGGAGAAAAAAAGAAAAGATCTAGAAACAGAGAGGGTGGCAAAAGAGGCAGTTGGAGGCTTGCTTTAATATTAGCAAGGCAGTGTCTTTTTCTGGGCCTCACTGCTTAATTAAAGCTAAGTGCCAGCATTGAAAAAGTTCAACTGTCAGTGATTCTAAATTAAAGCATAATGTTGGAGAAAGTACTCTAAGGACTTTGGTGTCTCAAGCTGCAGGTGGCTTGCTAAAGTCTGGACTGGAAAAAGCAACAAAGTATTTCAACTCCTGAGAACTGGGTGTTAAAAGCAAAGGCATACCAGGAATGAAAGGAGTCCAACGTTTAGTTAGAAAGTGATTCACTAACAGTTTAGTGAGGTGAAACTCTCTATATAAGTATTTGTGTTTTATTTAGCTTGACTCTGTGGCTTGCCTCACATACATTCATAATATGCATGGTGTAGCAGAGACCATGTGGGATCACAATTGAATGACCTATGTAGAAATTTGAATTATACTCCTTACCAGTTGTGTGATTTACGAAATGAAGACGATTAGCTATTTTAAGAAATATGTTCTTTATAACCGGCAAAAAATGATAGATTTATATATCATTTTATTATGATGCTGTTGAGTTAAAACATTAGAAAGGGAAGTATTTGCTTGGGTGAAGACTTTGTCTTATTGCCTCACCTATTCATGCCTGCAAAGGGAGGGGCAGGGAAGGCAATTAACATTTTTTGAGTACTTACTGTATGCCAGGAATGAGGCTAGCACTTGATTACTCAATTTCCAAAGAGTCTGTGAGATGGTTAAGCTTGTCCGCATTTTATAGATGAAGAAACTGAGCTACAGGGAGGTACTTTGTCCAAGTTTTCATGGATATAGTTTATACAGTTTGATTGAGAGTTAAACATAGATCTGTATGTCTTTAAAGATCATGTTTCTTCTATTCTATCAGGTTCCCAGTGAAAATAGGTGATTTAAGAGCGTTCAGTGATGTGTCTTGAATTGTAGACATGGGGCTTTGGAGGAAAAAAACCTGCTATTTGATCACTAAAAGATACATCTAGCAGATGACAAGTAATAACGGTACTGAGAGATGGTTCTTCAATTCCTCCAGCATTTTTTTTTTTGTCTGTTTGTAATTTTTATTTCAGGACCAATAGTCTTACTCCTCTTGTTCTCTTGCATTTCCTAGATATTTAATAGTCCTTGAACATTGGTTTAAATTTGACTTGCCTTTGCTGACTCTTCCAGCAAGATTTTCATTTTCACTATTATTTCTGATAAATTTAAAATGCATTAAAAAGGCACCCGGTAAAAGCATGTCATATGTCTGTTGTTCTCATCATTTCATTTAAACCTCATGCCAACCCATGAAGTGATTTACCATTGCCATTAAATTTTGAAATCAAAGCTTGAGAGATTGCCCACATTCATGCAGTTAGGAAGCAGTGGACCTTGTGTTTCTGATGACAAAGCCCTTGCTCCTGGGCACTGTGCTGTTCCGTTGGATGCTTATAGGCCAGTAGTATCTTGTAGAATGACTGCTGACACAGTGTTTGGGAAATGTGGAAAGCATGTTAGCTACAGGAACGTTTCTAGAACTCTCGAAAATATTCACCTAATGATGACCCTCAAGTGGTCCCATAATGTAAATTCACCCACACGCAAATTGTAATATTTAAGGAAAGAACAGGTGAGCCAAGTGACTTCTAGAGTCCATTTTGTGAAATAATTTTCAGGACTGATTGAACGTAGCTTAAATAGTGCCATTCCCATGTGAGGTATGTGTTCTTGAAACCATCCCCAAATCTGAACCTAACTTCTGTTTCAGTGAACTAAAGACACCCTATATGAACAGCTGCAGCATCTGATTGATGGGTAAGAGAATACTATTTCTGTTGACTCACTTAGAATGATGCCATGTGTATGAGGGGGGAATTTCTGAATTCAAAATTCTGCACTATCTCTGAATTTTCTTACGGAAGTTTGGCTTTGGATATCCAGTCATACTCTAGGAAGAAACTCAGATGGATTTGTTGTTGTTACTTGTAACAGAACATCTGGTATATATTGGCAGAAGGTGTTAGTGATGAATTTCAGTAAAACCAAAGCCAAAATCTTGATGGGGGTATGAATTCATCTTGTTTATATCATTCTCCCCATGTCAAATCCAAAGCACAAATATTGCTTCCTACCTATAGTAGCATCTGAAAACATAATAGCCACAGTCATGGGGTTTTAGAAATTACGACTAAAGATTATGCAAAGTATCAAGATGGAAATAGCAGATTAGTAATCCAGCAATAATAACATATTGTTAAATAACTCTCTAAATTTTTAGGAAAAGCAACTGCAGAAAAAGATAGCTTTTCTCTTTTTGTATTCAGTATAGTTCAATATAGTTGGAAAGAGACATATCCTAATTCCATTTCTCAAAGCACAGGTATATTCCCTCATGAACCAATCTTTCCTCAGCAGGCTGATTTAGATAATAAAATGAAAAAGAGATAACTGAATGGATCCTCCAACCTTCTTCTTCAAGAATCGGAGCAGGGAGCCCCTTGGGGCGGCAGGGCAATTCTGAGGCTGCAGAAGCTCTCTGAACAGCTGTTTGGTAGTAGTCTCAACAGAGCTCGTTAGCACAACTAGTCAGGGCCATGTTAACTGGGTCCCTTTACTGTTGCCGCCACATTCCCTCTTATCATGTCCCTCCATTATCACTCGCCCGCCTCCCCAGCTTGCTCTGTTAGCACTTCTGCTCTCCGGAGAGGAAAGAATTTTCTTTCATTCTTTCTCTCTTTCCCTCTCTCCTCCCTTCCCCCTCTCTCCCCCTCTCTTACCCACCTCCCTCCCTCTCCTTCCCACCTCCTTCTGACCAATTCTTTCTCATATCTCTCGCTTTTCTCCTTTATCTGATGCTACCTCTTTCCCTCTCCCCCTCCTCTTATGGCTGCTTCTCCCAAAACCAAATGTGTGGGTTCTTTATTTCCCTCCACCAAGAACTACTCTTCACTACTTTTCATACCTTTGATGGAAGGAACTGCCTGAGTATCTTAAATCATCAGACTAGAGGTGTATTCTCTTCCTTTGCAAGGGAGGCAGTAAACAGAATTGGTTAAGAACACACACTTTGTAATTGGACTAGAACTTGACTTAAATGTCAGCCCTGACATGCTGCGGAATGCAGCACACAAGAATAAATCACCCTTAGCTCCAATGTCCATATCCATTAAATGGGGGTAATAGTATCTTCCTCATGTTAAGTATAGGGAGTAAAGAAATCATTGTTAAACACGCACTCTGCATGGTGACTGGAACAGAATCAGCAGGCAATAAAGACCAACTCCTGTTATTTATATACCACATCTGTTGATCAAATAGGACTGATCTCAAGTCTGGCTTTGCTAAATTCTCTGAGTCTTCCCTCTGCCCATTCTGGTGAGCCTGTCCACTTAGGGTACCTCATTTATTAATTCATTCTTCATTCAGGAGCCTACTTAGAAGATATGCTATTTTCCATCCCCAGGTACTTTCTGTTACTCTGTCACGGCCATGAAATTAATCCCTGCCAAATTATTAGTTGATAAACTTTAAGGCATTATTCCTTCCAGACACTTTAAGGATCAAGAGGTGAGGGAAGAGGAAGGAGAAATGAGCAAGAGATAAGGGAGGGCATAAGGAGCCCCTTTCACCTCAAGAAGGTGTTTTATTTCTCAAGAGTAGAATTCCCGGTAATGGATTGACTGTGTGGGCAGGAGATGTAACTTGGGCCAGCACCTTCTCTACCTGTTCACTGGCAAACCTGTCTCTAGAATCTTTGTTGCTTCTTGGTTGCAAACACCTGTGGATTTTCATTGCAGGTGTGTTGGGTGGGTAGGGTATCGGAAAAATTGATACGATCCTGACACTGTTCTAACTATACTTAATTCTTTGTAAATCCTTTGTAATCTCATTTGATTCTCACATTTCCAGTAGGCATTTTTTTATTCCCATTTTACAGAGGAGTAAACTGGCTTTTAGAGAGGGTAAACAGCTTGCTTTAAGTCACTCAGCCAGTTGATGGCAGAGGTCTTTTCGATGCCTGAACTCTGGCTTCCCTTGCTACACCACTCATCCTTCCTGTCAGTTGAGACGTTCTGAAGCATGAGAGCTCTTTCTCCCACAATCACATCTATGCTCAGAGATGGAGATTTCTTGAAGTACCTCCTAAATAGTGCCTAGGAACCACTATCTCCTCACTAGAAAGGAGGAAAAGCTCAGGAGGAGCTAGCTACCCCCTGCACTAAATCCTGATTCTTTTTCACCCTCTGGGCAGTGCCGCTCTGTTCTGGCCCCCATTTTGTTTAAATGAGGAAATTGGCGTATATGTTTTATTTTCTTTGCATTTAACCATGTTCTTATTTTATTTTACTTATTTTTTTAATTTAAATTCAAGTTAGTTAACATAAAGTGTAGTGTTGTTTCAGGAGTAGAGCCCAGTGATTCATCACTTACATGTAACACCCAGTGCTGATCCCAACAAGTGCCCTCCTTAATGCCAGTCACCTGTCTAGCCCATCCCCGATCCACTCCCCTCCAGCAACCCTCAGTTTGTTCTCTCTGTGTAAGAGTCTGTTATGTTTGCCTCCCTCTCTCTTTTTAACTCATTGTTCCTTTTCTCCCCCTACGTTCATCTGTTTTTTTCTTAAATTCCACATATGAGTGAAATCATATATTTGCCTTTCTCTGACTTAATCATGATACATAATACATTAATTATCATAATACACACTAGTTCCATCCATGCTGTTGCAAATGGCAAGATTTCATTCTTTTGATCATCAAGTAATATTCCATTGTATATATATACCATATCTTCTTTTTTTTAAATTTTTATTTTTGAGAGAGAGAGACAGAGAGAGAGACAGAGAGAGAGACAGAGCATGAGCAGAGGGAGTGGCAGAGAGAGCGGGAGGCACAGAATCTAAGCAAGCCCCAGGCTCTGAGCTGCCAGCACAGAGCCAGATGAGGGGCTTGAACTCACAAAATGTGAGATCATGACCTGAGCCAAAGTTGGATGCTTAACCAACTGAGCCACCCAGCCCCCCCCATATCTCCTTTATCTATTCATCAGTTGATGGACATTTGGGCTCTTTCCATAATTTGACTATTGTTAATAGCACTGCTATCAACATTGGAGTGCATGTGGCCCTTCAAATCAGCATTTTTGTATCCTTTAGATAAATACCTAGTAGTGCAATTGCTGGGTTATAGGGTAGTTCTATTTTCAATTGTTTTTTAGGTTTTTTTTCTTAAATGTTTATTTATTTATGAGACAGAGAGAGACAGAGTGCAAGTGGGGGAGGGAAAGAGAAAGAAGGAGACACAGAAGCCGAAGCAGGCTCCAGGCTCTGAGCTGTCAGCACGGACCCTGACCTGGGGCCCAAACCCCCAAAACGTCAGATCATGACCTGAGCTGAAGTTGGACGCTTAACTGACTGAGCCACCCAGGTGCCCCTATTTTCAATTTTTTGAGGAAACTCCATACTGTTTTCCAGGGTCGCCAAACCACTTTGCTTTCCTACCAGCAGTGCAAAAGAGATCCTCTTTCTCTGCATCCTCGCCAACATCTGTTGTTTCCCGAGTTGTTCATTTTAGCCATTCTGACAGTTGTGAGGTGGTACCTCATTGTGGTTTTGATTTGTGTTTCTTTGATGTTCAGTGATGTTGAGCATCTTTTCATGTGTCTGTTAGCCATCTGGATGTCTTCTTCGGAAAATTGTCAATTTGTCTTCTGTCCATTTCTTCACCGAGTTGTTTTGTGGTGTTGATTTTGTTAAGTTCTTTATAAATTTTGGATCCTAACCCTTTATCTGACATGTCATTTGCAAATATTTTCCCCGGTTCTGTCAGTTGCCTTTTAGTTTTGTTGATTGTTTCCTTTACTGTGCAGAAGCTTTTTATCTTCATGAGGTCCCAATAGTTCATTTTTGCCTTTATTTCCCTTGCCTCCAGAGACATGTCTAGTAAGAAGTTGCTGCGGTGGAGGTCAAAGTGGTTGCCTTCTGTTTTCTCCCATAGGATTTCAATAGTTTCCCAACTTACATTTAGGTCTTTCATCCATTCGAATTTGTTTTTGTGAATGGTGTAAGAAAGTGGTCCAGTTTCATTCTTCTGCATGTCGCTATCCAGTTTTCCCAGCACCATTTACTGAAGAGATTGTTTTTCTCATTGGATATTCTTTCCTACTTTGTTGAAGGTTTGTTGGCCATACTAATTTGTATGTGTAACCACATAATTTGTGGATGCATTTCTGGGTTCTCTACTCTGTTGCATTGGCCTATGTGTCTGTTTCTGTGCCAGCACCATACTGTCTTGATGATTAAAGTTTTGTAATACAGCTTGAATTCCAGAATTGTGATGCCTCCAGCTTTGGTTTTCTTTTCTCAATATTACTTTGACTATTTGGGGTCTGGTTCATACAAATTTTAGAATTGTTTTTCTAGCTCTGTGAAGAATGATGGTGTTATTTTGACAGGGATTTCATTAAATGAGTAGATTGCTTTGGGTTGTATCGACATTTTAACATTATTTGTTCTTCTAATCCATGAGCATGGAATATTTCTCCATTACTTTGTGTCTTCTTCAGTTTCTTTCATAAGTTTTCTATAGTTTTCATCATACAGATCTTTCACCTCTTGGTTAGGTTTAACTCCTAGGTATTTTATGGGTCTTGGTGCAGTTGTGAATGGAATTGATTTCTTGACTTCTCTTTCTGCTGCTTCATTATTGGTGTATAGAAATGCAACTGATTTCTGTACATTGATTTTATATTGAGACTTTGCTGAATTCATTTATCAGTTCTAGCAGTTTGTTGGTGGAGTCTTTTGGGTTTTCCATGTATCTTGTCATCTGCGAAGAGTGAAATTTTGATTTCTTTCTTGCCAATTTGTATGCCTTTTATTTATTTTTGTTATCTAATTGCTGAGGCTAGGACTTTCAGTACTCTGTTGAACAACAGTGGTGAGAGTGGACATCCTTGTCATGTTCCTGACCTTAGGGGGAAAGCTCTCATGTTTTCCTCATTGAGGATGATATTAACTGTGTGGGTCTTTCATATATAGCCTTTATGATGTTGAGGTATATTTCTTCTATCCCTACTTTCTTGAGGGTTTTTATGAAGAAAGGATGTATCTACTGAGGGGATCATATGGTTCTTATCCTTTCTTTTATTAATGTGGTGCATTATGTTGATTGACTTGTGAATATTGAAACATCCCTGCAACCTAGGAATAAATACCACTTGATTATGGTGAGTAATTTTTTAAATTTTATTTATTTAAATTCAAGTTAATTAACATACAATATAATATTACTTTCTGGAGTAGAACCCAGTGACTCATCACTTACATATAACACCCAGTGCTCATACCAACAAGTACCCTCCTTAATGCTCGTCATCCATTTAGGCCATCCCCCCATCCACTTCCCCTCCAGCAACTCTCAATTTGGTCTCTGTCTTTAAGAGTCTCTTATGGCTTGCCTCCATCTGTGTTTTTATCTTCTTTTTCTTTCCTTTCTCCTGTGTTCATCTGTTGTGTTTCTAAATTCCTCCTATCAGTGAAATCATTTGATATTTGTCTTTGACTTATCTCGTTTAGCATAATACACTCTAGTTCTCTCCATGCTGTTGCAAATGGCAGTATTTCATTCTTTTTGATCAAGTCGTATTCCATTGTGTGTGTGTGTGTGTGTGTGTGTGTGTGTGTGTGTGTGTATCACATCTTCTTTATCCATTCATCAGTCATGAATAATTCCTTTAATGTACTGTTGACTTCTATTTGCTAGTGTCTTGTTAAGAGTTTTTGCATCTAGATTAATCAGAAATGTTGCCTTTAATTGTCCTTTTTAATGGGATCTTTGTCTGGTTTTGGAATCAAGGTAATGCTGGCTTGAAAGCTTTCCTTCCATTGAGGTTTTTTGGAACAGTTTGAGAAGAATAGGTATTAACTGTTCTTTGTGAGTCTGGTAGACTTCCCCTGGGAAGCCATTTGGGCCAGAGCTCTTGTTTGTTGGGAGGTTTTTGATAACTGATTCAATTTCTTTGCTGTTTATGGGTCTGTTCAAGTTTTCTATTTCTTCCTGTTTGAATTTTGGTAGTGCATGAGTATCTAGGAGTTGTCCATTTCTCCCAGATTGTCCAGTTTGCTGGCATATAATTTTTTATAGTCTTCTCTTATAATTGTTTGTATTTCTTTGGTTTTGGTTGTGATCTCTCCTCTTTCGTTTGTAATTTTACCTTTTTGGGTCCTGTCTCTTTTCTTCTTGGTATGTCTGGCTCTAGCAATTTTGTTTATTCTTTCAAAAACTAGCATTAAGTTTCCTTGATCTGTTCTACTGTTTTTTGTTTGTTTGTTTGTTTCTGCTCTAATTTATTTCTGCTCTATCATTTATTTCTGCTCTAATTATTATTTCCTTCTTCTGCTGGCTTTAGACTTTATTTGCTGCTCTTTTTCTAGCTCCGTTATGTGTAAGGTTAAGTTGAGTATTTGGGACATTTCTTGCCTATTGAGATAGGCCTAAATTGCAATGTCCTTACCTCTTAAGACTGCCTTTGCTGCACCCCAAAGGATTCGAACTGTAGTGTTTTCATTTTCATTTGCTTCCATGTATTTTCTTTATTTTTTCTTTAACTTCCTGGTTAACCCATTCATTCTTTAGTTGAATGTTTTTTAACCTCCATGTATAGGAGGGCTTTCCAAATTTTCCCTTGTGGTTGATTTCAAGTTTCATAACATTGTTATCTGAAAATATGCATGGTATGATCTTGATATTTTTGTAGCTGTTAAGGACTGACTTGTGACCTGGTATGTGATCTATTCTGGAGAATGTTCCATGTGCACTTGAGAAGACTGTGTGTTCTACTGCTTTAGGATGAAATGATCTGAATATATCTGTTAAGTCTATCTAGTCCAGTGTATTATTCAAAGCCATTGTATCCTTGTAGATTTTCTGCTTAGATGATCTGTCCATTGTTGTAGGTGGGGTATTAAAGTCACTTACTATTTTGATATTATCAATAGGTTTCTTTATTTTTGTTATTAACTGATTTATGTGTTTGGGCGTTCTAAGTTGGGGGCATAAATATTTATAATTGTTAGGTCTTCTTGATGGATAGACCCCGTAATTATGATGTAATGCCCTTCTTCATCTCTTGTTACAGTCTTTGCTTTAACATCTAGTTTGTCTGATATAATGACTACTCTGGCTTTCTTTTGACATCCATTAGCATGATAGATGGTTCTCCATCCACTCATTTTCAATCTGCAGGTGTCTTGAGGTCTAAAATTAAATCTCTTGTAGGCAGCATATAGATGAATCTTATGTTTTTTATCCGTTCTGAAACCTTTATCTTTTGATTGGAGCATTTTGCCCATTTACATTCAGAGTGATTATTGAAAGATATGAATTTAGTGCCATCATGGTACTTGTAGAGTTGGTTTTTCTGGTGATGTTCTCTGGTCCTTTGTTCTCTTTGTTTTTTTTTTTTCCTCCACTCAGAGAGTCCCCCTTAAAATTTCTTGCAAGGCTGGTTTAGTGGTCACTAGCTCTTTTAGTTTTTGTTTGTCTGGGAAACTCTTTATCTCTCCTATTCTGAATGACAGCCTTGCTGGATAAACGATTCTTGGCTGCATATTTTTCCTATTCAGCACACTGAATATTTCCTGCCACTCCCTTCTGGTCCGCCAAGTTTCAGTGGACAGGTCTGCTGCTAACCTTATGTGTCTACCTTTGTACATTAAGGACCTTTTTCTCTAGCTTCTTTGAGAAGTATCTATTTATCTTTGTATTTTACAAATTTCACTATGATGTGTCATGGTGTTGATCTGTTTTTGTTTCTTTGTTTGGTTGGTTGGGTTTTTTTTTGAGGGGAGCTCTCTGTGTTTCTTGAACTCGAATGCCTGTTTCCTTTCCCAGATTAGGGAAGTTCTCAGCTATAATTTGTTCAAATAAACCTTCTGTCCCTTTTCCCACTCTTCTTCTGGGATTCCCATGACATGGATATTGTTTTATTTTATGAAATCACTAAGTTCACTAAGTCTCCCCGAGTGATCTAATAATTCCCTCTCCCTCCTCTTTTCAGCTTCATTATTTCCCATAATTTTATCTTCTAAGTTGCCTATGCTCTCTTCTGCTTCTTCAGTCCTCATTGTGACTGTACCCAGTCGGTGTTGCATCTTGCTTACAGCATTTAGTTCAGCCTGACTAATTTTTAGGTCTTTGATCTCTGCAGCAAGGGTTTCTCTGGTGACTTCTATGCTTTTTTCAAGCTCAGCTAGTAGTTTTATGACTGTTGTTCTAAATTCTTGTTCATATATATTACTTATATCTGTTTTGAACAAGTTTCTGGCTGTGATTTCTTCTTGACATTTCTTTGGGGGAGAATTCTTCCATCTTGTGATTTTGGTTAAATTTCTGTCTTTTGAGTGTTTTAAAAGCTTGTTATGTTTCCTGCACCTGAGGGTACTGCTATATTAAAAAAGGGTCTGGCATTTCAGGAAAGTATTTCTGGTGTTCGCCATGTGCACTTTGTTATTACAATTTAGCTTCTCTTTCCTACTGGTCAGTCTTCCCCAAATCTCCTCCTTGCTTGCAATGGGGACTGCTTGGACCTTTAAGTAGATGTGCTTTGATTTGTTTGTTGAAGTAAGCCTGGAAAAAAAAGGTGGGGGAGCCTTGTCCAAAAAAAAAAAAGAGAAAAGGAAAGGGAACAAAAAAAAATCAACCAGAGAATCAAAAAAACTATAAGGGGGATTCCAAAGAAAAAGAAAAAGAAAATAAAAGAAGAAAAGAAAAAAGAAAAAAAAAAGAAAAGAGTCAAAAAGGCTGATCCAAAAAAAGAGAAAAGTAGATGAAGGAAGAAGAAGAAGAAGAAAGAAAGAAAGAAAGAAAGAAAGAAAGAAAGAAAGAAAGAAAGAAAGAAAGAAACTATGAATCTGATTCCAGAAGAAAAAAAAAAAAAAAAAAAAAAAAAATAAATATGTTACCAAAAAAAAAAAAAAAAAAAAGAAGAAAAAAATAAATAGGAAAAAAATTAAGCCTGGTCCTCTTTCCACCAGAACTGCAGGTATTACTTTAAAGTACTCGATTTTTAGTACACTTGGTGCATACAAGGGTGCTACCTGTGCTGGTGTTCTGGAGGAGAGGCCCACTGAGATGTTTTAGAGTCAGTCTTGCTTCAGTAAATAAGCAGTTGTCAGACACAGGGCAGGGGCGGGGGTTGGGGGGGAATGTGGTATAGCAGGTCCCGCATCCCCTGGAGGCCACTCTGTTGCTCTCTGAAGTCTCACCGTGTTGCTTTTGGGGGTAAAATGGAACCACCTCAATCTCTCCTCCCCAGACAGGGGATCTCACACTAGTCACACGCTAGTCAGCCCTCACAGAATAACAAGGGCAGTCAGCTTGCCCTGCACCACAGCTCCCCTGCATTTTTAATTTGGCACACAGCTGGGATTCAAAACCTGAACTCTTAAAGGACCCTGCATTGCACGGATCCACTCCCTTCTTCCAGAATGGAGCCTGTCCAATCTGTGTGAAATCCTTTGTCCCTGAAAAACAGTCCCATGCCTGTATAGCGCACAGAATCTATGGTGTAATGCTGCTAATAGCAGCAAAGGTTATATTCCCTCTGGGTGCGTCTCTGTCCCCTGCTGATGAAAGGCCTTTGGCTCCTGCCTGCAGGGTCTTTTGTTTTTGGGCAGGCGATATGCCATTTTCCCAAATTACTCCAGCCAGGGGAACGTCCTCTCTCAGTGCACCCCAGAGATCTTCAGACCACACTAAGCACTCCAGGGCCAGCTCCTTCTTCCCCAGGAGCATGCACCACAACTCTGATCCAGGAAAAGTCACGCACTTCCAAAACCTGAGAGTTTGAGCTCCTAACTCTGTTTGAAAACAAAACAAAACAAAACAAAACAAACAAAACAAAAACAAAAAACAAAAAACTGAGACACTCAGTACTTCTTGCTCCCCAGTCTTTGGTCCAGAGAGGACTTCCTTTTGTGTGAACTCAACGCTGCGCGTTCTCAACCCCTCTCTCTTTCTTTACCTTTTGTCTCTCCACAGAAAGAGTTCCCTCCCTTCCATAGCACTGCCATTTTTCTCTCCCTTAATTCACTCAATTCACTTCTACACACCTGACACCTGCCATGTGTCCCTTGCACTGTGGAGAGCCTTCAGCCACTCGACAGATTGATTTTCTGGGTGTTCCTAGTGGTCTGACCTCAATATAGCTGTGTTTGAGCGATGAGGAAAGCTCAGGGTTCCCCCACTTCTTCTCCATCTTAACTCCTAAGTCCTAACTGTGCTTTTAGTACAATTTTTCTAGAATCTGCCTGATTTTTTTTAAGGTATAAATCCTAGGCCAAGTTTATATTGGAGTTTTATTAAACTAGAAGCAAAATGAACACCATTTATGTTCACGTAGAATAGTATATACTTGTTTAACATTTAAACTTTTTAAAAAATGTTGATTTATTTTTGGAAGAGAGAGAGCACAAGTGGGGAGGGGCAGAGAGAGAGGGGAGAGAGGACCTGAAGCAGGCTTCACGCTGACAGCAGAGGTCGCAATGTGGGCTCGAACTTGAGAACTGTGAGATCATGACCTGAGCTGAGCTGGATGCTCAACTGACTGAGCCACCTAGATGCCCAACGGGTTGAACATTTAAAAATGAGTGGCGAATTATGACCCGTAACTTTAAAACATTATGCCTTTCTGCTTGACCACATGAATGCCCACTATTTTAATTTATGAAATGAGTTCAATCTAATTATATTCAAGGCATAAAACTCTACAATATTTTGTGTAATCGTGAACTGATGAAATTACAAGGGTCATAAAACACTGATTTTTTTGTTTGTACTACTTAAGTCAAAAGAGAAAGCACCAGGTTCATGCCTCACCAGAAAAGAATGGAGATTCTAGGTCAGAAGTTGTAGGCTAATGGACCACAAGCTGGATCCCACTAACAGATATATACAGTTTAGCTCTCCGAGTGTTTTGGTTTGATTTTGATTTTTACTTGAATTAATTGCCAATGCTCACAAGTCAATAGTTTTCACACACAAATAGAGATTTCTCGTATCACTTGAAAGACTTGACCTTCATGTAATACTGGGTGTGGAAGTAGAAAGTTCCAGCTTCTGTAAGGCACAGGCTCTCCAGTTTACCACACCTCTGGCTGACTTATTTTATTTGCTTTACTCTTGCAGGCATTTGAGGTTGTGATCCTGGGTTTAAGGAATAGTTTTCAGATGACATTTTAAGCAAATTAATTATTTTTTTGGCAAGTTAATTTTTGATCTGTGTCTAACTCACCTGCTTTCTCTCCTACCACCTCCACCTTATCCTCAGGATGGATGCTCAAAAAGTCAGACTAGTGGTTTATACTGACTTCCAGCCACAACCGCCAACCAATAGTGCAATCCACACTGTCTCCTGCTGGACCAACTTCCACCTTTTTACCTCGAAATTCTGGGGAGATTAGAGGAGGGACTTCAGCAGCCAAGATGAGGGAAAGCACCCCAGTACAGAAGGGCTTCAACTTTTAAACAGATAAGACTACTGTTTTGGTGCCTGCCCATTGAGGATCAGCCCTGTTTGTATTTGAGGCACAGCAGACCCTTTAACACACCCTCCAATAGTCTGAGTCTGTGCTTTTGACATGCATCCTTACAATAACCATTTGTGTAAGTATGTGTGTGCATGTGTGTGCACGCACGCGTGTGTGTGTGTGTGTGTGTGTAGTTTACTTACTTGATTCAAACTTTACAAAGATATCACAATACCTTGCTCAATGTGGACAGTCCATAAATGTATTTTAAATGGAATAGATTGAATTATTTATTTATTCCATGGCCATACAATTAGTGAAATGGCCATACAATTAGTGAAACCAAGTTTGGTTTCCTTATGCTTGTTTGACTTTTGTACACTTATATTTCATACCAAGAAGAAACTCATTCAGTGCTATTGTACGGAAACATCTCAGACCAACACGTAAAGCATCTTAAACAAACTAACATTAAATCTTTAAAATTAAAGTATAAACAGGAGAAAGATTCATGGATTTGCTAATTGTCTTGTCCTGCTGTGGACTCATTTTGTCTATAACTATTAACGTAAATGTATTCGATAATACAGAGCCTAGAAAAATTAGTCTATAAGTATAAGGTCATTTTTTTTGATTGTTAGATATGACAGTGACTTTTATTTCATCCTCTAGTATAATTTTTTTTAAATTTGAACTCCAGTATAGTTAACATACAGTGTTACATTTGTTTCAGGTGTGCAGTCCTATACTGTAATTTTAAGCTTTGGAAAAATGTAATACAGATAGAAACAATGGGAAGAAATAATCACTAGAAGAAATATTTCGATTAAAGTGGTGGATTAGGGAGAATGTAAAAATTTTCCAGCTGAATACAAATTCTCAGTGTATAATTATAGAAAGGTCTTAAAATAATAGTGAAAGATTCTTCCAATAAAATCTATTAAATGACTGTGTATTTGAAGATTTGGCTCATATGTTCCCTGTGTAATAGTGCATAATACTTTCTAACTGAAACTTTTCAAGAAACCATACCACTGACTCAAGGAATTTCTTTCTGTTTAGACAGTACTGTGAATAATAATTTATACTTACCAGGGTTTAAGAAACTATTTCTCCTTGAAACAATGGGGTTTCTTCTAACCCTTTTGTAAAAAGATGTCTTTGAAGATATTGGTAAGACACACACAGTCTCTGAATTGATTTTATTAAATGAATCTGCTCTGTTATTTTATACCAAAAAGAAAAAAAAAAACCCACAAAAAGTTTACATGCATCCTGGAATTTGCTGACTTAAATGTTAATTTTAAAAGAAAATGCTGGCAATTAGTGCAAAAAGTGTTTTCTTTCAGGGGCGCCTGGGTGGTGCAGTCGGTTAAGCGTCCGACTTCAGCCAGGTCACGATCTTGAGGTCCGTGAGTTCGAGCCCCGTGTCAGGCTCTGGGCTGATGGCTCGGAGCCTGGAGCCTGTTTCCGATTCTGTGTCTCCCTCTCTCTCTGCCCCTCCCCCGTTCATGCTCTGTCTCTCTCTGTCCCAAAAATAAATAAACGTTGGAAAAAAAAAATTAAAAAAAAAAGTGTTTTCTTTCAAATCTCAGATTTCATCTCTAGATAACTATATACACAAACTCATTTTGCTATTATGTCAATGAGATTTTTATATTTGATAAGGTAGTCTATAAGATCAAAGTCTAGGTTACATTAAAAATAGAAATTGAAGTTGTTTTAAAACCACTATATAGTGGCAAAAAGGGTTCTTTTAAGATTTTTTTAACGTTTATTTATTTTTGAGAGAGAGAGAGAGACAGAGTGTGAGTGGGGGAGGAGCAGAGAGAGAGAGAGAGACACACAGCATCCAAAGCAGGCTTCAGACTCTAAGCTGTCAACACAGAGCCTGATGTGGGGCTGGAATCCAGGAACCATGAGATCATGACCTGAGCCAAAGTTGGACACTTAACCAACTGAGGCACCCAAGCGCCCTGCAAAAAGTGTTTAAAAAGTGCTCTCTCAGCAGTGGCCTGGTTTGGCTGCCTTTACTCACCATCCTCCCCAGAATGCAGGGCTCAGTCCAGGGTCTTCAGCTGGCAGAGCTGATCTTGGGTTCCTTAGTGAAGAGCTGTCAAATCCAAGATGATAGTAGTGAAGGTGAAACCAGAAGCTATCCATGGTCAGAAAGGGATTGAGTCTCACAGCAGGGCATACTGGAGTCCAGCAGGCAGACTATCCAAAGGGATGAATGAGTTCAGAATCTGTGGAGTCTGTCATGGGATCAGTTATTTAACGACCCAAGACTAGCCTGAGGACTAAGAAGATTATGGCTTTGGCCAGTCTGAAAAATAGTACTTTGAAGTTTGGACATGAAAAATAGCACCAGAAATAATGAGATTTTGCTCTTCAGGAGAAACAAAAATTTTCTCTTTACTTACTTCTCCATACCCTGCAAGCTGATTGGCTACAAATTCTCATGAGTTTTCACGACCATACCCAGTTGAGTATGGCCATTTTGCTTTAGTTTATTAAGCCATCTGGGTTAAGCTGATGGTTCTGTTGAGTTCTTTGAAATTTTATTTTATTTATTGATTTTTTGGAGTTTCAAGTTTTTATTCAAATTCCTGTTAGTTAACATACAGTGTAATATTAGTTTCAGGTGTAGAATTTAGTGATTCATCACATATAACACCCAGTGCTCAACACAAGTGCCCTCCATATTACCCATCACCCATTTAGCTCATCTTCCTGCCCACCTCCCCTTTAGTAACCATCAGTTTGTTCTTTGTAGTTCAGAGTTTATTTCTTGGCTTGTCTCTTCTCTCTTTTTTCCCCCAATTTCATCTGTTAGGTTTCTTAAATTCCACATGAGTGAAATCTTATGCTTTTGTCTTTCTCTGATTGATTTATTTCACTAGCATAATACTCTCTAGCTCCATCCATGTCAGTGCAAGTGGCAAGATTTCATTCTTTTTGACGGCTGAGTAATATTCCATTGTATATATGTACCACAACTTCTTTATCCATTAATCAGTTGGTGGACATTTAGGCTCTTTCTATAGTTTGGCTATTGTTGATAATGCTGCTATAAACATTGGAGTGCATGTATCCCTTCAAATCAGCACTTTTGTATCCTTTGAGTAAATACCCGGTAGTTCAATTGCTGCATCATAAGGTAGTTCTGTTTTTAGGTTTTTGAGGAAACTGCATACAGTTTTCCAGAGTGGCTGCACCAGTTTGCATTCCCACCAACAGTGCAAAAGTGTTCCCCTTTCTTTTCATCCTCACCAGCACCTGTTGTTTCCTGTCTTAATTTTAGCCATTCTGACAGTTGTGAGGTGAAGTTTTAAAGGGTTATTGTAATACCATGGTGAGTCTTCAACACATTCCCTTAAGCCTTGTGACATATTGTGTTATTGTTAAAGTGTCTTTGCAACTGAAAAGCCCTTGTCTGTGCCATAGGACTAAACCCTAGAGAGGCAATTTAGGCAACATGTGGAATTGCCAACAATGCACATCAGCTTATTTCTTCAGAGAGGGTCAAGTTGTTTTGTATGAATGAAAGAGCTTTACCCCCAAGGACTCTGAATATAATATTAGTGGAAGCAACATGGGATGCAGTAGACCTGGGAACTTTCCTTTTGAGTCTTCATTTTCCTCCTTTTGAAAATAGGTTTATTGTAAGAATTGATAATAAGCTGGGTACATATGAAAAAATTTTGTATACAATAAAACACTATACAAATATCAAGTGGTATTTTTAAAGATGCTTTGTTTATATGTAAAATCAAGAGTCAATGTGCAGCCAGATTTGGTGGTAAGAATATTTCATGCCCTCTAAGAAAATTTATTTTCTGATTGAGCCACCCGGGCACCTCTAAAATTTATTTTCTTTTTACACTTCTATTCTGAACAATAAAATACCAATTGGAAACATAGTTGCTTTCTGAAGATTTCCAACTGTAGAAAGAAACAAGAGAGGTGGGTATATTTACAATATCATGTAATTTATGTCTGATTTTTCTCATATTCATTTCTATGCCCATTGCTTCTCTATTTCCTCCCCAGAGTTCTTTTCCTCTCTTTTTATTCTTTCTTTTTCTCTTGGCTCTCTGGCTTTTTATTTATTTATTTTTTTTCATCATAACTTTGTCGATTACCATGGACTTTAATGATCGCTTATGCAAATATTCCTCAATTTGCATTTTTAGCTCAGAAATTTCTCCTGAAATGTAGAGTAATGTACACCAAGGTATTCACAGATAGCTGAGTTATGGTCTCCCTGCTCCTGAGCCCCTAAATTTGCTCCTAGTTCTATGTTCCTTTGCTTAGTCACACTCCATTTAAACCCATTCTTCATAGGAGTTAAATGCAAATCCGATCATATCACACCTTTATTTTTTAAACCCTTCTAATTGCTTTCCATCACCTTTACAATTTGTATCTGTTCATCTCTCCAAACTCAACTCCCATTGTGCCTCCCCTCAAAGAGTTGACTTGTGGTTTCCCAAATGGGTTAAGCAGCTTCCTGACTTCACATAACTGCTCAGGCTGCCCTCTCTGGAATGACCTTTCTGCTCTTGTCTGTTTAGCAAGCTTCTATGTAACATTCAGTCAAAATATCTTCTGTAATATCTGTCACAATATTCTGTAAGAAATCTGCCGGCCTGTCAGCTCCTCCAAACAGGGTAAACTACGTCTACTATTGCACTTTGTACACTGTATTGAAATTATTTGTTTATGTATCCTTCTCCTTTATAGACTCTAACTTGAATATAAAGTCCATGCCTTATTCATCTTTGTATATAGCTCACAGCACAGTTTCATACACATGATAGATGCTTAATCATGTTTATGGAGAGCAATTCAATGAAGACCACAACATTATTACCCAATCGATTTCTGGGTTGGTTTGAGTTTATCTGGGCAGTGGGGGATGTGGTGCAGAGAGGATATTACTTTTGTCTCTCACCTCTTCACATGTGTTCTTCTGGAATTTATATGCTCTTTTAGAAGGATTCCTTCCTAGGTGTGTGTGTGGGGGGGGTGGTGGTGGAAAGAACACTCCTTTTCAGTCAATATTGTCAATGGATTTTCTATAATCAAGAAGCAATACTTAGAAAAATATTCATTGAATGTTACTTATTTATTTATTTATTTTTTCATCGTTTATTTATTTTTGGGACAGAGAGAGACAGAGCATGAACGGGGGAGGGGCAGAGAGAGAGGGAGACACAGAATCAGAAACAGGCTCCAGGCTCTGAGCCATCAGCCCAGAGCCTGACGCGGGGCTCGAACTCCCGGACCGCGAGATCGTGACCTGGTTGAAGTCGGACGCTTAACCGACTGCGCCACCCAGGCGCCCCACATTGAATGTTATTTACAGAGAAAAACACCACTTATTCATTCAATACATATTCTCTAAACACCTACGGCCTGATGATGGACACTGTTCTGAGCATTGGGAATACAGCAGTGAGCAAGGCAGATCCAAATCTCTACCTTCATAAAAATAAAAAGTAAATGGAAAGAAAGAAATAAAGAAGAAAGAAAGAAAGAAAGAAAGAAAGAAAGAAAGAAAGAAAGAGAAAGAAAGAAAGTATATTTTATTAACAGAGAGAAAACACCTTGTTTTTCCACAGATCTTACATCATGCTTCTTCCCCTAAAACAGTCTTTCCCCCTCCTTACTTTCTCACCTCAGAAGTTTTTACAGGCTTGAGGCACCTGGGTGGCTCAGTAGGTTGAGCATCCGACTTTGGCTCATGTCATGATCTTGCGGTTCTTGGGTTCGAGCCCCACGTCGGGCTTGCTGCTCTCAGCCTCTCAGGATCTTCTGGCCCCCTCTTTCCACCCCTCCTCGGCTTGCGCTCCCTCAAAAAAAATAAACATTTAAAAAAAAGACAAGGTTTTACAGGTTTAAAAGTAAAGGCAAATACAAAAACTAAAATGTTCTTGGAAGGGCTAGCTTAGAAGTCATGACAAATATTGCAATGGAATTTTCATAAATACTTTGTAGAAAGAGTGAGAAAAGACTGCCATTTTGTAAAGGCCAACTGGAATGCCAAGCAATAAAGATACAGCTACTAACCTTTGTTTTGGTCAAAGCAAGTTTTTAAAAATATGTTTTGCTATAGTATCATCTCCTTGTCTTCTCAGTCAGAGTGACTATGTGTGTGGTTTGTGTAAATGTGGCTCTTCAGAGTGATGACGATCTGATACTTATACGGCTCGAGTGTGTGCTTCAGTAATTTTTCACTCGAATGGACAGCATGTAATATGCAGCCAGCCGTCCCAGGACAGTAGTAACTTGTATTCTACATTTGTTGATGAATCTTTCAAAAGATTTTGATGAATATGTGTATCATATGGCCATAAGAGCCGTGCCTGTCCATTTTCTATTTTTTCAATTGGACATAGTTTAGTTGCTTAACACTAAAGAGTTTACAGTGCATAACCACTTTGGAGAATGGAAATAGAATAGTAATGGTTGTCAAACAAGAAAAGCATCATACGTCTAGAGCAAAGTGTTCCACATCTCCCTTGAGTAATGATAGCACCATTTACATGGGTGTAAGCCAGCTCTTTCTTCTTGGCTAGAAGGCAGTTTTTAATAGTGTATGTCAAGGACACAAAATTAAGTTTTCCACACAGACTTACAGAGGAGTCCCACATTTCAGAAGTAGCAATTAATGACGTTTCTGCAGTAGAATTTTAGTCATGTGGATTTCATTTTCTTCTTCGTTTACTCAAAGTGTTTCTGATTCCCCTTTATGGCCAGCTCCTGACTTTGGAAACTACTCAAACACACTTGGGCAAAAGCATAAGAACAATAGTTCTGGAAAATGTAGGCCAATGTGGCTGAGAGCCCTTGCCAGAAACTAATTTTAGTTAAAGAGGTCTCACTATTTTCAAGCCATTTACTTTTCTCCCTTCCTACCAACCCTGGAGCACCACAGATAAAAGCACCTTGCCTCGTGGAGTTTGGAATCTGTGTCTGTGACAAATTTAAAGAGAGTTCTTTAAATCTGTCATCATTTCATACCAAATTCAAGAGTTATGCCAGGTCAGAGGGTGTGACCATTGACATGCACACCGAAAATGGACTGATAGGAGGCACAGTTTGGTTACATCCCTCCTTTATGAGGAACAGCCTTTCCTTTCCTTCACTTCTCCCTCTTCAGGAAGGTTGCACATCCACCAAAACCCTCAGCCAATTCCTCTTTCTCTTTTAGTTGGGTTTCCAGTTGCTAAGGTGTTAATGGCTAGATAAAATTAGTGAATTAAGGGCAACCCCTCCCAAATCATTTGCATTTAAAAGGAGACACTGGGAGGTAGAAGAGCCTAAGGCAGCTTTGGTCCGGAGGAGAAGCAGGGCTGCTATTTTTAGACCAGGGCAGGTAGACTCTCTACTTTGTATGACTGACCCCTGCACTAGTCGAGTATAAGTGAGCAGTTACAAATATCTTCCTTAGGTCCAAACTCCATTTTTAAGATGATTTTTTTTTCCCTATCCATTTTCAACAAAAAGAATCTCAGATATATTGTACACACATCAAAATCCTTACTATGTTATTCTTCAAGTATTGTGTTTTGCACTTGGAACACTTTTAATTCCTAATAGGATTTCTTTCTATTGTCTCCTAATTCTAATTATTTGACCAGTGTCACTGCTTTCCTCCGCACCATCTCCAAGTTATATTTTTTCTCTTCATTGTGCATCCAATAACCAAATACATACCATGGAGACAGTGATATCCAACATGTAGAGAAGTTTGAAAGAATAATTCCTACAGGCAATACTATTGCTTTTTACTGTTTTATATTCATTTTATTAATTTCAAGGATAAAATTGTGGTTGAATTTAAAACTTTTCCTTTGTATATGTACACATTCAGCCAGAATCACAATGACTTTGGGGGAACAAAAAAGCTAGGGTGAAATATTGTTGTCTTTTTTTCAATTTGCAGCCCCAGTCTGACAACTAGACCCTTAAAATTTATTCACAACTCTACACTGATGTGGAGAACAAAGGCAAAAGAAATATTTAAAAAATTATAAACTCCTTCATAACTTACAGCCCATTGACAAGTACTTGGGACCAGCAGAATAACCTTGTTCCAGGAACTCAACTGCCTGATGTTAATACTCTGCTAGAGGCAAAAGGCCACCTTAGCTTGACAATAGCTTTGACCTCCAGGATGCTGTAAGCCTCCTTGAACCTATAAAAATCCCTTTGGAAACTTCCTTTATCTCTACCTACCCCCAGGATATATGTTAGCAATCATCCTCCAAGCATATGGCCCACTGATCTACATCTGAAGGGTCTTATGACTAAGGTTTTACCAGACAATAGTAAATGATCTTTGCCTAACAGCAGCTAGTCCCTCCTGGAAACCTTGCTTCCAAATTCCTTAGAGACTTACACTATCCCTAACTCCCAACTTGAAAGTATATAATCACTCACTCCTCACAACTCAAGTGCAGCCTTTTCTGCCCGTGGGTCCTGCCCCCAAGCTTTAATAAACCACCCTTCTTTGCACTGAAGATGTCTCAAGAATTCTTTCTCGACCATTCGCTCCTGGATCCCAACGTTTCACATCATACACAATAACCTTTTATACGACATCCAAAAAATTTAATTTACTTTAAAATTGTACCATCCAATATATGTCTCTTGAGATTACTCAAACTTTTCCTGATACTTTTCCAAATTACTTAGGTTTTCTTGACTTTTATGCAATTATTCCAAAGGATAAGCAGCACCTCCTTCCAAGATTTCACCCTTAATATGAATAAACAGGATTCTTATTTCATCATCTAAGTCATGGATAAAATGTGTAAAAGGCTTTGGCCTCAGTACCTTCTAGGGTGGAACACATCCAAGAGGTCCTTCTTAATTGGTGTCTCAGAATGCATAAATAAGAAATAATATTTCTCTAATGCTTAACCACGGTCACCACAGTCTGGGAAATGAATACTGAATTTCCAACTTGTTAGCCCAGCTTGAACACTTTACATTACCGAGGCAGAGTTCAGTAGACAGAGCACACATGGATGCCCTTGGCAATGCTGTAATGAGGCATTAGAAAGTGTTTTCAGAGGTGAGGTGGTGTGGGTATAGGACTGGGGAGGAAAAAATTTCTGAAGGGCAAGATCTCTGTTCCATATAAGATGAATTCAGAATAATGCATGCTCTTTATATTTGAAGAACTACTCAACATTGAGAAATTGCCATCTAGATGTAAGATGGTAATTTATTCCTCATAGTGAATATCAGAATTGATAGAATGAGAGAGACCTTGAGATTCAGTCAGAGAATTGACTCTTGGCCCAACTGCAAGGCTTTTTTTTAGCAGTCAGGAACCACAAATAGCCCAGGGTCACCACTGGTTAAGGGTGAGCTGGGGCTAGAACTCACGTCTACTGAGCCCGAGGTCAGTGTCTTTTCCAAGTGTCCAGTGTCTTTTCCACCCACATTATTACTCTCCTAATCACTATCAGTCTAACAGTTTCTTTCAGTGATAATCATTTTCATTACAGTAGAAACATATCTCACTTGTATCTCTTCTGAATGAACTACTGCTTTTGCTATGATCTGATGAAAGCTTAAAATTAGCCACCAATTAATATTGATTTCATTGCTCGACTTTATTACCTTGCATGATTTTCATTTATTTTTATCTCACTTTCCTCAGTATTTTATTAAATAAACTTAAAGAAGGCAAAAGAACATAACCTTCATATTCACCCAGATCAGACAATTATAAATTTTCAGTTGTTTTATTGAAACGTTCTCAATCATTTCCAAATTGCAGTTAAAATGTTAAATTCTAGCTTTATAAAATATGCCATTTCCATCTAGAAAGAAAAAAAAGTATGCTGCAGAGATCTTCCTTTGCAGTCCCCCCCCGCCCCCCGCTTTAAACCGTTGCCTGTCTAAATAAAGTAACTTTTTTTTTTTAAGTATGGTATTTTTATCATTATAAACCTTTACATTTTATGTATGTTCCTGACAGGCGAGAATTTTAGATTTTACTAGGTGTCAAGGCTATCCTAATTCTCTGCTAATAATTTTCATGGCTGATAATTGGGGGAATTTTCCACAAACTAACTTCTGGCTCTTGTTTCTTGACCACAACCCACGTACTTCCTGTACTGGGCACCACAGGGTATGTTCGGATCACAATACAATCTCCGGCCCCTGCACTTTTATGTCATTGTACTGAGCAAGTCGGCACAGTGAGGAGTTGAAATATTTATAGAAGCCTTTCCTAAATGTGTATGGCTAACAATAACTTCGCTATACATGGAGTGACTGCAGACCTCATAAATATATCCCACTAAGCCAAAGTAAATGTATCTCCAGCTCAGCTTCTCCTTAGCTAGATCTCAAATATGCCTGCAGTTTCCCCAATATAGTGGTGTTCAGTAAGTGTTTAACAACTAGTTCTCTGGGACCAAAGGTATGAGATATAATATATATACCTATATATATATCTATATATATAGGTAGGTTTCCTGTAGGTTTTACTGTAGGTTTCCTGTAGGTTTCCTGTAGGTTTTACTGATATAAAGGATTTATATACAATTTATAAATAATAATAAAATACATAACACTCTATCGCAAATGCCTTGTATAGCCAATTGATTCTTTGCCTTGATTTTTTGCCGAAGTCTTGTATTGGTGACCAACGTATGGCTTCAATTCAAGCATGATTTGACAAAGGCAATTGCATATCTTTTATTACAAAAGAATGGAAGGAATAAAACATGAAAACAAAAGCTGAAAGCAAAAACAACATTTTCAAGTGTGGAAGCAGCGGTAAAGAATAGTAGCCACTGAAGTCTTTATCCTCCTTCCCCTGCTTTCATTCCAGGCCCAGCGGCGGTGCCAGTCCAGTTTCCTTCCAGGCATTTCTTAATGGAGACAGCATGGTGTGGTGAGGACGCTGCTGCCCAGGATCCAGGGCTGGCCCTGTCATCCTGGCCCTGTCACCCACTGTGTGAGCTCAGGCAAGTTGCTTTCCTCTTAGTATCTTCATTTGGAAATCAGGGGCCATTATACTACGTGCATCATAGGATTTGTACGAGGATTAAGTTAGTCTGTAGAATTTGGGGCACTTAATGAACAGTTAACTAGGATTGAAATAAGTAATTAGTGTACCTTAGCACTTAGTACATGGAAGAGGGAGCTACGATAAAACATGATGTGAACTTTGTGTATAAATACATTTACAAATTGAAAAAGAAAATATTGCAAATTAATTTAGACTTTGGAAATGTATTCTAGTATAATGCAGGCTGTTATTTGAGGTCATCACTCCCCTCAGGTTGTATTCATTGATTCATACATTCATACTTGTAGCAAGTGTTTATTTAGCAGATAATGGGTATAAGATACTATACTAAGCCTCATGGATATATTTGAGGATGAATAATCAAGGAGTAACTCAAGGAGCTTGGATTAGTCAAAAGTACACACGCACATCCACACACACAGAGGAACATTAAAGAGGATATCTCTTAAGTGTATGGATAGATAACAAACAATCTATCTGTGAGTTGAGGGATGGGAGAGATAGCTTCTAACCAGTGTAGTTTAGAAAAACAATACAGGGGCACTGGGGTGGCTCATTCGGTTAAGTGACTGACTTCAGCTCAGGTCATGGTCTTGCGGTTCATGAGATTGAGCCGCACACCATGCTCTATACTGTCAACATGAGAGGCCAACTTCAGATCCTCTGTCCCCCTCTCTCTCCCCCTCCCCCACTTGTGGATGTGCTCTGTCTCTCTCTCTCTCTCAAAAATAAATAAACATTGAAGAAAACAACAACAACAACAATACATTGGTAGGATTTGTCCTGATCCATTAAAGCAGAAGGGATAAACTGATGATTCAAAGGTCTAAAACATGCATATTTCTGAGGATTCTTTTGATATTATTTCTCAATATTTAAACATTGGAAGTTTTCTTCTAAATGTCTGTATTTTTTGTTTTCATTGAAAAATTGGAAGATCTGGTGACAACCCTTAACTTTTGTTCCAACACTACCACAATCATCTGTAGGCAAGTTGTCTATTCAGGCTGGTATAACAAAATATTATAGACTGGGTTGCTTATGAACAAAAATTATTTCTCAGTCCTGGAGAATGGAAAGTTCTAGATCAAAGCGCCAACACATTTAGTGTGTGGTGGGAGCCGCTTCTTGCTTCATAGGCTGCCACCTTCTTTTTTAAAGTTTATTTCTTTATTTTGAGAGCGAGCAGGAGAGTAGGGATAGGTTAGAGAGAGGGAGGGAGAGAGAATCCCAAGCAGGCTCCACACTGTCAGTGCAGAGCACAATGCAGGGCTCAAACTCATGGACTTTGAGATCATGACCTGACCCGACATCAAGAGTAGGATGCTTAACTGACTGAGCCACCCAGGTGCCCCTAGGCTGCCACCTTCTTATTGTGTCCTCCTATGGCAGAAAGGCGGGGGGGGGGGGGCCGGGGTGGAGAGCAAGCTTTCTTGTGACTCCCTTAAGGAGTCTCAGTCATGAGGGCTTCACTAATCCTATTCATGATGGCTCTACCTTTATGACCTCACGTAATTCTAATTATCTCCCAAATGCCCATCTCCTAATACAATCACATTGTGGGGTAGGTTTTCAAAATATTAGTTGGGGGGAGGGACATAGACATTCAGTCCATAACATAAGTAACGATTGCCCCTCTGGGGTATGCAGTCTTTCCATTGCTATGACAGCAGTAGCCATATATTCAAACCTGTGAACTGCATTCCAAACCTGAAGCCACTAAAGAATCACGGGACACAGGAATGAAAGGTTCCAGGTTTACACACTGCTTGCCCCTTGGGGCCTGCCAATCGCAGTTACTCTTTTACCTCTTGGCTATGTTGAGCAGCAAAATTGTACTAAAAAATGATACATAACAGAATTGAACTTGCCAACTCTCTCTTCATATAGATCAGTTGTATTTTGCACTGTTACGAAAGGGACCGACCATACCTTTCTAGTGTCTGTACCATATTTGTGGGAGGGTTCAAGCCCAAAGTAGCAAGGCCACCTCTGACCTGTTCTCCCTTTTCTTACTTGCTCCTGTCTTTTTATAGTCATGTGTTCTTTTTCTTTTTTTTTAAATTATGCTAGGGGCGCCTGGGTGGCTCAGCCGGTTAAGCGTCCGACTTCGACTCAGGTCACGATCTCGCGGTCCGTGAATTTGAGCCCCGTGTCGGGCTCTGGGCTGATGGCTCGGAGCCTGGAGCCTGCTTCCGATTCTGTGTCTTTCTCTCTCTGACCTTCCCCCGTTCATGCCCTGTCTCTCTCTGTCTCAAAAATGAATAAACGTTAAAAAAATTAAAAATAAATAAATAAAAATAAAATTATGCTAAAATTTACACAACATGAAATTTACTATTTTAGCCATTTCAAGTGTACCTTCCAGGGACATTTAGTACATTCATGTTGCTGTGCCGCTGTCATCACCAGAACTCTTCATCTAGGGAAACTGAAATTCTGTACCCATTAAACAATAACTCCCCATTTTCTCCTCCCTTAACCCCTGGCAATCACCATTTCACTTTCTGTCTCTTGAATTTGATTTCTCTAGGAACCTCATATAAGTAGAATCGTACCATTTTTATCCTTTTGTGACTAGTTTATTTCACTTATGTCACATGGTTTTAAGGTCCAATCATGCATCAGAATTTCCTTCCCTTTTAAGGTTGAATAATAGTCCACTATATATGTGAAGCACATTTTGTTTACCTGTTCATCTGTCAATGAACATGTGGATTGTTTTCACTTTTTGGCGATTGTGAAGCATGCTACCATAAACATGGGTGTTCAAATATCTGAATCTCTACTTCCAATTATTTTGGGCCTATACCCAGAAGTGGAATTTCTGGATCATATGTTAATTCTGTGTTCAATTTTGGGGGGAGCCCCATACAATTTTTCCATAGTAGCTGCACCATTTGACATTCCCATCAGCAATGCACAGAGGCTCCAATTCTTTTACTAAGGCCATGTGTTCCTTTATGCCATTTCACCTCCCTTAAATCAAAAACTTCCTCTTCTGTGGCACATTTGAGGTCTACCTTAAGTATAGTGTGACCAAAGAAAAATATTAAGAAAGGTGTCAGAATAAGATTCAACTTGAACATTCCATGGGACTAAGAAAAGATCTGTGTAATACACACTTTTGCTAGGCACGTGGAAAGCCCTAATCCCCCTTTATTCCAAGGAGAAGCTTGATCCCTTCTAGCTGGAGAGATTTAATAGGTGTTAAAATGATTGAGATTTGAGCTTGAGGAATTACAGAATTTTAACACATAGCATGAAACATCTAACACAGACATACTTAAAGATTCTATACAACACAGGAGGGGGTAATGGGGAATAAAGAGCCAGCAAAAATAAATCCCTTGCATGGCATTAAAAGAATGGCTGGAGAACTATTTCCAAGACGATGTGTGCCAAATCATACAGTAAATGGGAACGGGGCTGGAAAGAGCTTTTCGATATACCCTCTAGTTCTTATTCTATTTGCACATGTAGTCTAGAAGCTAGGGAAACTAAATTTAATAAGAGGATGTGACTACTTTTGGAGAAGAATGGGTTTGGGGACATCATGGTCTACTCAGCTCGAGAGTCTGTGACGATGGGGAAAGTGGTTTGCAAAGCTTGACATCAGGTGTCTGGCGACTACTAGAATAGAACCAGTCTTCTGGAAATAGGGCAAGTTGCACTGTATTTAGGGAAGGGCTTAAGACAAAGACATTCTAATCTCGGATAACGTATAGTAGAATCCAACTTTGAGAGAGAGTGCCTAAAATGTCAGGATGAAACTTCTAAGTATGCCACTGAGTGAACTTCTACCGGGGAGTCTGGCCAAGTTTTCATGTCCTAGTACAGAAAGAGTGCATGCTCTGATATAAAAGCCCCACAATTAAAGTCACCAAGAGAGAGCTGGTGTCTCACCAACCAGGATCCACACAGCAAACCTTGTGGCCCCCACTCATTTATCTCCCTGCTCCAGGAAGAGGAAGAATGATGATATGGATTCTCCTGCTCTAGCATTTTCAAGACCCTTCTTTGGTGGACAAATATCGGTGCAGCTTCCTTTACAGTTGTTCTATGTATTGCTCTACTATTTCTGGCTTGGGAAGGCTCAGTGGCTTATCACTGTCATTTATTTATCTCAGTTAAGTTTCTACATATCTTATCAGTTTTTATTTCTATAGGTTTTATTCCAAGTTCATTTTCCCCAAATTTGATTGACTCGGGTACTGCTATTTTATCTCATTACTTTGATATGCACGGTGTACTTTTTCGGAGGTAGCCTCCACCTAATTTAGTTGTAAGATAAAGCACCCCTGCTCAAAAGAGACAATCACTGTAGTGAACCCTCACATTACCTGTTATTTGCCAGAAATTAACCTTTGGAACAAAATGCGTTCTCTTCAATCAGCAGGTCTCTTTGGCGGCCCCACTGCACACGTGCGGTATGCTTTAAAAGCAGATTAGAATTGACAACAATTAGTCACATGTCTGAATCTTTGACGGAAATAAAAATGAGTTCCTGTGCACAGGAAGTCCAAAATTCATCTCTCTTTCGCCTAAGGTTTTCTTGCTTCAATATCAGTTATCAGTTTAATATAATATTGTTGACCTAACAATGATGTATTTCAAGCTGAAGGCAGAAATGAATTTTGCATTAATAAATTGTTTTGAGATGGATTCAAAGAGTATTTCATTATATAAGAAGGGCAGCTATAAAACATGTTTGGTGGTCTTTCCATCATTACTACCTGTGGCCCATTTGTGGAGATGACATTTATCAGCATGACAGGGAATATTAAGCAAGTGATAGACAGTTATTAGCTGAAGTCCTGATATATTTACACCATGGGAAAATGCACTTGGTATTTTCTTTCTGGCAACTGGTCTGCTGTTCATAATTTGATGGAAAATTGATTAATCACACATTTAACTCAATGCAAGATCTTCTGCACTGTAATAAATTATGGCCATTAATCAATAAGTACAAAGTAATTCCAAGAGTCTGGAGACATGCTGGTTTCTAATAGAAAAACTTGCACTTAGGCCTTCCTGCCAGTGACCACTTCATCTGAGGTATTTTGCACCTGCCTCAATCCAATTAGATGACATAATTAATGAACCTCAATGCTCTTGATAATTTGTTATACAAAAGAAAGAATGTTTTGGCACATCCATTAAAACCTGATGTACAACACTTTGCAGAAAAGGAAAAAAAAAAATTGGCAAGCCAAAGCAACAGAGGGGCTTATGCTGGGAATCTTGGAGTTCAAGTGTAAATGTGGGAAGCCGCATTCTCACTTCATGTTGGGAGAAGATTCGGTTGCATTTGTTAAAAGATCCAGTGGGGTCGTTTTTTGGTTTTTGTTTTTTTTTTTTTTTTCCATTAGAAAAGTGAACACTGCCTGTGTGCAAAGTTTCATGCCATCTTGTTTCTTTTATGACAAATTAAATGGTATGATTAGAATAAGTATTCAGGAAGTATTGTTTCAGAGGCAATCTAATAAATGTTTCCTTGGTTAAGTATCAGTTACAGTTTTACATATCACAGCCATTCTGCACCTGTTTTATGCAGCTAACAATAGGCCTCTCCATAGATTTTAGTGAGAGAAAGCCTGGGAAGATAAAAAGAAAACCCGTTTGCAGCTAATTCTGTCACTAGGAAACGCCAGGAGTAGATTGTGTTTAGAGACTTTGAAAAACAATTAGCTATGGATTATAGGACCAAAAGCCCTTTCCTAACTGTACCTGGAAAATAGTTTGCCCGTTTAATGCCTTCTAAGCTGTCACTGAGCTTGAACTTCAGTCCCAGTGATTAATGAAAAGCTGCAGGGTACAGCTAGAAGCTAAAGTCTCAATTATGAAAAAGCAGTAACTAGTTTAATGTGCTGATGCTTTTATACTTAAAGTGACAGCTATGAAAAATGGCAATATTTCCAATCATGCTTTAATAATTTATCATTCATTTATTGGCATGTCCAATGTGCTTTACTCCCACTGTTCTTTTTCTGTTTCTGGGCTCCCGGTGTTATGGCACTGAAGAACACTGTGGGTCTGGTTCCTCAAAAAGCAGACCGTCTTTTTTGGAAGCTAAACCTCTAACCACGGAAGTTTATGTCTGTCTGTCTGTCTAACTATCTATCTACCTATCTATCATCTATCGATCTGTGTAATTTCCAATTAGTGCCACAATATAGCACTTGAGTTTTCGGAAAGGGCATAGGCTAGTGACCCTGTCTACTTCTGGAACCAAAGGCCACCTTAATTCCTGACAGACACCTTGGATTATATGCCTTTGGTTGAAATAGAAACTAGACAACGGGGCATGGAAGAATTGCTTAAGTCTACCTGTGCCAAAGGGAAGTCACTGCAGATGTGCACACAGTGGACAAGTATAAGCAGATTATAGGGCAGCAAATGAGCAGAGGGAAGACAGACCACACTTTTGCAGGCAACCGTATCAATATCTTGTAAAATTATTTAGCTTTTTAATAGTTTATTTACTTATTTTGAGAGAGTGAGTAAAGAGAGAGGGAGAGAGAGAGAGAATCCCAAACAGGCTCTGCACCATTGGCACAGAGCCCGATGCAGGGCTCAAACTCACAAACCGTTAGATCATGACCCGAGCTGAAATCAAGAGTTGGATGCTTAACCAGCCGAGCCATCCAGGGACCCTTAAAATTATTTAGTTTTAAGTTTATAGTTTGAATTTCAACAATCAAGCAATAAAATGTCTATAGTCATTCCCTTGATATAGTTTTTTTAGATTATGTATTAGACTGTTTAGTGTTGTTATGCAGAACTTAGCATAGAACCTGGTGCAGCACCTGATGAGTGAACGAAAGAAGAAATGAATTTATTTAATTCATTAAATAAATGGGCTGTTTATTTAGTTTCAAGTAAATTTCTGAAGTGCTCTGAGAATCCACTGTACGGTCAAACACAAATGTACAAAAGGAGACTTCAAGGAGTTTGCAAACCACAATTTTATTTGTATTTCAAACTGAGTATCTTTATTGATTGGGTGGCATGATAATTTTCACTCTCCTTAAGTGGAATAAAGGCACAAATAAAAATATTCCGTCGTTCTTAAATTGCAACTGGCTAGGATTTTGCTGAAATTTATTTTAAACAGCAGAATAGATTGCTGGTATTCATTAAATACTAATAAACTGTATAGATCATGTGTAAACATTGCCTCAGGTTCATTTTCAGTCTAGAGGCTTTCCTTTCCTTCTATTTTATTTTTTATTTTATTTATTTTATTTTATTATTTTTTTAATGTTTATTTACTTTTGACAGACAGAGAGAGCATAAGTGGGGGAGGGGCAGAGAGAGAGGGAGATACAGAATCTGAAGCAGGCTCCAGGCTCTGAGCTGTCAGCACAAAGCCCAACACGGGGCTCAAACTCATGAACCACGAATGACACATGACCTGAGCCGAAGCCGGACACTTAACCAACTGAGCTACCCAGGTGCCCCTATATCTCTCTATTTTAAAGTAAAAAATGTATATAAAGCAAATTGTAGGAGCAATTTTGGAGAGAATAGGGAAAAAAACATATAATTTACATGTATGTTTCTTATAATCTGATATGAGCAATGTATTCTGGTTTCTTTAATTACTATCACCAGCAGTGCTAAGTACCAGGTCTCTAAGACTTCAGATCCCCAATTGTAAAGGAATAGATCGACAAGCAAGGTCATAAAACTCAAGTTTCAAAGCAGGTGGCAGTTTTAGTAGTGTGATATTCAGGAACCACTTTTGACTAAAATGGGCTTAATGTACTTCCTTCTTGTTTGTCCCGGTAGAAGGCCAATTCTGACCCATAGAAGTGGTACTGCTTGCCAGATCTTAATGTGTCCATTTTTTGCTGAGCTGTTAGGATGTTTTTTGAGTCCAGTGATAGGAGTGGTCTACACTGTTATTTCTTTGGTAAGTAAGGAACTGTGTTTGATCTGCTCCTATAAGTAAAGCAGACAGATGCTAACCTGTTCACAGGATAGAACTTACCAAACCGTAAAAGTAAAACTGGGGACTGGGTTGAAAACCTAATTTTAAATCCAGCAGGTTATAGATATTTCTTTAGATAAAAGACCAAAGGCAGAGTTTTTATTCAGGGACAAGGATATTTAATGCATTTTGGAAAAGTATAATGCAACAATATCATTATAAGGAAAATCATGTCCCTTTTGGGCAGTTATATTTAGCCATATTCAGAAGCCAACAGCATTGGTCAATTTTACATGGCACTGGTTAATTGATTAATTTTCTTTTTGATAGTTTTTTTCCCTGTGAAAGTTTGGCTAAGAGAATATGAGCTCATGGTTATTCCATGGACCATGACTCCGAGTTTGTGTAAATAGCTTGTTGGACTATCTTTACTATGATCTCATAAGCGTTTAACTTATTTTTTTTAATTGAAATTCTTCAAGGAAAAAATTACTTTATTGTTGCAGTTCTAGGTTATTCCCTTATCAACCTCTCCTTTTCCATGTTTTTAAATATAATTTATTGTCAAATTGACCTACATATAACACCCAGTGCTCATCCCAACAAGTGCCCTCCTCAGTGCCCATCACCCTCTTTCCCTTCTCCCCCACTCCCCATCAATCCTCAGTTTGTTCTCTGTCCTTAAGAGTCTCTTATGGTTTGTCTCCCTCCCTCTCTGTTTGCAATTAACCAGTACAGTATAACTCTCAGTCCGTCTTTTCATATCTAGGTATGCTTCCCTGGATTTGGCATTTTTTAAGGACAGTTTTCTTCTATTTAACTTATCTAATAGCTTTTTTTGCAAAATGCTTCAAATCACATTCCAGGATTATTCTTAAGTTTGAAGGCGATCGTTCTCTTTAGGCCTTTATTTTGGTTCCGGTCCATTCCTTGAGCAAAATTTGTCCGAGAGCTTTGATAAGGTCCTATTTCCCTGCTGTTTTCTCCAAACCTCTAGGAATTTGCTAGCAGATTGAAATGAAGCATGGGTGTTTGCTGCCTGTTATTCTCTGTAGACCCCGGTCCAGGCATCTGCCCACTGACATTTTCTCACTCACATGTATGGGTGTATACACACATCACTCACGCACATACATAGAAACACATCCCATACATCTCGCACATACACATACATCCACACACACATATACACAAACCCCACACCATTTTGGATGTGAATAGAATTTCAATTCTTTAATCAAAGCTATCAAACTCCCCCCCCCCCCTTTTTCTAATCTTGTCCCATACAGATTTTAAAGCTTATATATTTCTTTAAGTAGCTACATAGCTTCTCCTTTGAGGAAAGGAAAAAAAGAGTAGTTTAAACCTAGTTTCTTGGAGCACAGTGATGGAATACATATTCCTTGGGTGGCAAAAAAACAGCTCTAGGCTCTTTGGTGAGGACGACATGATCCCATCATGGACCTTTAGGAAGTTTTGGAATTTTCAATTAAACTGCTCCATCTAGGGGTAGTTTCCCCAAAGCTATGGGGGCAGTTTGCCCAGATCCTTTTTCCACGAGGTCAGACAAGGTTAAGATGTGGGAGCAGTGCCAGGAGCTTGGGCTATTAGGTCCAGCTGTATGATTTTATCTTATGCATCTGTCTTGTAGGGTTACTCCACCAACCCTTTATTCTGATAGATACGTCCTAACAATTTTCCTCTGGGGACTATCTAAACTATCATCATAGGTTTCAATTTTAGAATATTTTTAGCTGACATCTCTCAACATTTTAGGTGGTGTATGTATGTGAACTTACGGTTTTCATTTCATAATAACGATATAACAATAATGTTGGTGATAATGATTATGATCATGACAATTGCTGACATTTATCGAACGCTTTCCAATATATTTGTATATATTATTCTGTTAACCGTATATTAATTTATTCAAATGTCACCACAACCCTGTGAAGTAGCTATTATCCCCCTCATATAAATGGGGAAACTGATGCATAAAGAGTTTAAATATTAACTTTATACAACTGGTAAATGATAGATCTGGGATTTGCATGTAGTTGGTCCTACTCCAGTGTTCACTTTTAATTGCTATGATATATGTATTCTAATTAGTATGAACAACTTTCTATTTTATAGCTTGGATGAAACATAGGAGAGATGAGGTCACTGCAAAATAGTTGCAATGATGAGGTCTCTAGCAACTGAAGATTTTATACAAACCCTTATTTATCAGGGTGCCTGACTGGCTCAGTTGGTAGAGCATGTGACTCTTGATCTTGGGGTCATGAGTTCAAGTCCCACGTTGGGCGTAGAGCTTACTTAAAAAAAATAATATTTTAAAAAATAAATCAAGAAATACTTATTTAAAAAAATCCCTTTCTTCCAATATCTCTTCTTTCCACACATAGCCCATTTTGCACTGATTCTTTTTCTGTTGATCATAAATAATAAAATGGAGAGAGGAAATTCATCACAAGTTTCATGATGATGTCTCTTAGTAGCTGGGAAATGCTGCTCAGACCCTGGTGACAATCATGTTTTCATTTCTGTACCTTTCATTTTATCCCCCTCACTCTTTTTTTTTTTTATCTTATTTCTATCTCATCAAACTATATCGAAATTGCAAGCAAACATAATTCTTTGCACATTAGCTATTAATACCTGTGCAAATATATTACTCCCTTCAGGACACCCAAAACTCAAATTTCTCATCAGCCACATACTTAACTTTGAGAAATTTTCCCATATGCTTGAGACTTATTTCATCTTTGGTTCTGGCATAGCATTTTTCCTCCTGGTTTTAGATCTCTGGATGAGATGCTAAATCTCCGCAACTCCATATACTGCTTAGTAGTGCACTACATACATGTAACAAGCTTTAATCTGTTAGTATTTTTAAATATTATATAGAATTGTTTCATCAGCCCATTTTATGTATGCTTTTCTTAAAAATGTATCATCTTCACATCTTATTCCATTGTTTTAGTGTATTATATTTGATAAATTTAAGACCCTAACATCTAAGAAAGCATTTTTAATGTTTTAAATGTTTTTAAAGCTATTAGAAAATAGCTACATTCCTAAGAAATCCTGTATTTTTCAAATATCCTATCATAAAAATGCACTGAGGTGAGAGAAAGGGGTTAGGAAAATGATGTTTCTGAAGGTTATATTTCCTGTATGGCTTCAATTAGTAAAAGAGTTTGTATGATTGAAAACTAAAATAATGAATCAGAGAATAAAATTTAGAGGCTCCGGGGTTGCTCAGTCAGTTGAGGGATGGACTCTTGATTTCACATCATGGCATGATCCCAGGGTCTTGGGATAGAGCCCCTGCATCAGGCTGCACACTGAACATGGAACCTGCTTAAGATTCTCTCGCTCCCTCTCTCTGCCCCCTCTCCTGCTTGCACTCTCTCATTCCTCTCTAAATAAATGAATGAATGAATGAATGAATGAATGAATAAATAAATATCTAGAAACTTTGAATGCTGAAGTACATTCGGAGCAGACCAAGTTCAGTTAGTTTATAGACCACCAAAACAAGAACAAACCACCTCACAGCTCATAACTGTCAACAGCTGACCAAACAAGGCAGTGCTGAAAAGGGACCTATTACACGTTAGCTGATGTATATTTCTGTGCTGGAGCAAAACAGCTTAAAAAGAAAAAAAAAAGTTCTCAGTACTATTTGCAGATTGCCACTACGTTATAGCCAATTGTAGTCCATACTGCATTTCTCTTAATTGATTGAACATTTTAGAAAACAATTGATTGGTGTTGGTTTTCTGGTATTGTCATAGAGCTGGCCTGTGAGTTTGTAAGAACTGATTGCTACATTTTCAGGAACTGTAAGAATTAGTTGTTAAATCCAGCCATTACTAAATTTAAATGATATAAACTTACAAATAAATCAGGCAACGAATGCTAAAAATTTACCACTTCCTAATTATTTGCTACATTTTAATATTACCTGTGTCTTGAGTTTGTTTACATTTATTGTATCTATATGGTGGAAATACTATATAATAGTGTGCTATTGCACATTTCTTTCCGAACCCCATGTTCAGTGCTATCCCATTGCTCACTTGAAACTGGTTAATGTAAGAGTATTTAAAATGTAGAAAACCATGACCTCTACAAAGCAAGCTATCATCCAACCCTCTCACTTCAACACCACCTAGAACTTGTTATTAAACACTGACCAGCACACCACTGGCTTTCATACAAATTGAATTGCTTTAATGAGATTTTACCTCAGTTTCAAATTGATATTTTCAATGTTCACAACAGACAGGAACAGAAGATTAGCTGGAGTCCATGATCAACAATTGTTTTATTTTTAATATTGGAAACAATAATTAGAATTAGATAAACTTGATGCTTATAGTCCATTAACAGGTGGCCAGTAGGCAAATATTACTGATGTCCATGACATTGGCTGCAGTGAAGAGTCTGTTAGAAACAACTGTGTGTGAGTTTCCAGTTGTACTTTATAACGATTGCTAGGGTATTGCCCATTATATCACACACAGAACATGTTCTGAGAAATTTTTCGCAACCTAAATGCCCAATAGAATTCACTTTTCCTTAGGTATTGTGTGGTTTTATCTTACAGAAGTGTGAAATTTGAGCTGGATATGTGTTCACCTTTAGTTTCCCTTTATAAAGCTTAGGGACAAATATACAACCTCCTTTAAAAACTGCCTAAGACCTTCTGGTCTGCATTTTTGTGTATCAACTCTAACACTGGCTTTCTTCTCTCTGTCTTTATTTTCTGTTTTATACTTTTTATCTATGTATAGTGGTTATGTAGGAAACTGACCTGGCTAGCATCCCTTAGGTGGAAATTTCCTTTTCCTGTAGCCTCATGGATCTCCTTAACCTGACATAACCTCACTCTTGGCCACAGGTGATTGGGCTGTGGCTTAACCTGGACCAAATGAGTCTCTTTTCTCTAGTTTGGACTTGGGGCAGAGAGAGGCAAGTCAATCTCTCTTCAGGAACTTCTAATAAAATTAAAACTTGGTGTACTTGATGACCTTGTGCTACCTTGTAGATCAAGAACAAAGGAAGGCAGTCAGTAGTGAGAGAGCAGGGCAGAACTGACGCTGGGCAAGACCACTGTTAAACACTTAGGGAATGTGCCTGGCACTTTTGGTTTTGTGTCCATTTGGTCCTGAGACAATGCTGCATTCCTATTCTTGAATTCTCTGGGCTATTCTCAAATCCTTATAACGAATTCTCTTGTAGGTTATTACCTCTAGTTGCTTTCTTTTACTTGCAAGCAAAAGATCCCTGACAACACATTAAATTTTGTTCCGTTATACATATTTTTGTTAGCTAATTCTGTCTCCTGGTAATGAGGTAGATGTAAATAAATAAAATATTTATAATCAGTGCTATATTATTCTAATATTTTATATTAACAAAGTTTTCCAAGCGATATTAGGAGAAGTGCCTTGGGAAGACAAACCTAGGCACTTCCCAATTAAATACATGGAAAAATTCTGTATTTTGCTGTTTACAATGAAGAGGAAAACGCTCTTGCAATTCTGCTTTGTGACTCAAAATTTTACTGCCACCACCTGAGCCCTTCCTCTCATAATTTTCTTTCATTCTATGTTCTAACTTGGAGTATTGGTTTTCCATTGCTGCTGTAACATTATTACAGCAAGTTCAGTGCATTAAAGTCACACAACTTATTATTTTAAAGTTCTGTGAGTCAGAAGTCTGTTATGGATCCCACTGGACTGAAACCAAAGTGTTGGCAAGCTGCGTTCCTTTCTGGAGGCTCTAGGGAAGAATCTGTTACCAGTTTATTTAGGTTGTTGGCAAATTCAGTTCATTGATTATATCGGCCTGGGAACCCAGTTTCCTTTCAACTGTTAGCTGATGAGTGTTCCCATCTCCTAGAGGCCATCTGTATCCCTTGGTTCGTGGCCCCCTTCCATCCATCTTCAAAGTCAGCAATGGCAAGTGGGGTCTTTCTTATGTTCCATCTCTATAGCCCACTCTCCTGCCTTCCTCTTCCATTTTTAAAGACTTGTGTGATTAGGCTGGGTCCACCTGGTATCTCCCCATCTCAAAGTCCTTAACCTTGATAACATCAGCAAAACTTGTTTTTTCCCATGTAAAGCAACATATTCACAGGCTCTGGGATTTGGGCCAGGACATCTTTGGGTGGCCATTATTCTACCACATTTGTCATTGAACTTCTACCTTCCCATACCCTTGGGTCGTATATGGATTTTTCTCTTGCAGCCATACATGTGCATGAATCACATTATACCCAATCCTGGCAGTCTATTGCTGACATAATGCATCATTTTGCCCCAGGAAGCTGATTCTAGCAGGGTTATGCTTCTTTTATCTGCCCCTCCTTCTGATTTTCCAACAGTGGTTCTTCACACTAAAACCCACCTACTCACCCAAACTGGAGATCGTACTCACCAAACTTGCCAAGTCCTTTTGCTTCTCTCCCCGCCCCCCCCCCAATATCCCTTTCAAATCTGTTCTTTCCTCTTTATGCTCTCTCCGTGGAGAGCCTCATCCCGTCTGCCTGAAGAGGCGATCACCTCTGAAACATACGTAATCATTCTCTCCTCCTCCTGTTTCTTTTCCATTGTTCTCCAGTACATTCCCAGCCATGTGTCTGTGTTACAACCCTTCGCACCTGTCTTCTCACTTGGTTGGTGGCTCTTTATCAAGAGTGAGAGTTGTCTATGACCTGAGTCCTATCTGTTTTTCCTCATCTTCCTTGCTCCTCTTCTCATGCCCTCCATCTACTTATATGCTCTTCCTGCAGCTCCTCATTTTACCTATGCACAGAGGGTTTCCTTCCAAATATTTTTTTTTCTTCTTCCTCCTTCTGAAACCTTGTCATTCTCTTGATAAACTGCAATCCACTTGTTAAGACTTAATTTAACTTAATTTAAACCTTCTCTGCACCTCTTGGTGGAGTGGCTCATGATTTGAGCTATGGTTGTACTTTGTAGGTACCTCTTTGTAGCATTTTTTTCATACTGCAAGAGATATTTTGCGTTTCTTTCTTTCTCTTTTCTTACATGTGTGATTCTCCTTTTGAATTTTACCTCCTTGAAGTTACTTACCATGTCCCTTTCATCTTTGTATACCACAAAGTCTAGCATAGTGCCTTACACACAGATAATACACAATGATGCTGACTGAACGGACCTATAAAAGTAACAAGATATAAAAAAAATGGGGAGAATACCTACTTCAAATCCAAACTTTTAGCTACTTAATCAGCACTGTTCCGGAAAATAAATAAACCAAACGTTCGGATTTTCTCAACAGTAGAACTTTAGCAGTTGGAAAGATAGAAACTATTCCTTTAAATGGAGTTTAACCCCCAAATGATGTAAGGATTCTTGAAGGTTTTTAAATTACCACATAAACAAATTACCACCGGTAAAGGATTTAGATAGTCACAGGAAGCCCATTTGGTAACTTGTTTCAAGATCGTTTTTAATGCTTTTTCATTATATCAGTTATAATTAAACTGCTTCATATATGTAATTATGTGGCATGGAAATCGAGACAATATATTATGGAACTGTGTAAAACAAGTTCTACAGATTTGTACTTCTTCCGGGCTCTGTTAGTACTTAATCTGTTTCTGGCCACCCACTGAGCTGGCCTGGAAGAAGCTGCCTTTTGATCTCTTTTATGAAATGACCTTTGAGGGCAAAAATAGATGAGAATAAATCTTAAAAGGTTTGTTATAAATATTCTGTTTGGCATCATGTATCTTTCCAAAATGCCAGAATAAAACACTTAACTAAAAAGGGTAACTTTAATGTCTTAGACAAATAAGGCTAGGCCCACCATTACAGGCTGCTTAGAATGTGTGCTGGTCAACAAAGTTGTCACAGAGCGCCTCCCCCCCCCCCCCCCCCCCGCACCCCCTATCCCCTTTGCTGGGACCAGTGGCAAGCAAGGATGAAGAAATTCCTCCCATACTTGCTTACAATACCAGAGCTGATCTTTTATTATTTTAGCATCCCTTTTGCCCTATAATCCTCAGTCTTTGCAGTCTGTGTAACCAGCCAATGCTCCCATCTGTCATTAGGAGCAACATATGTACTCAGAAGGGAGGAACAGTTCATATTAATAATGCCAACCTGGCCTGTCCTTCTTTAATCAGAAAAAGCTTATTTCAAGCCTGTGTAAAGGCTGCAGGTGGAAATAGCTTGTGACAGCCAAATGTAATGGGTTCTAAGACTATTAAAAAATATATATATATTTATTTATTTATATAAATAAATTTTATGCATATTTTATATTTCTATATTTTATATATTTATATATATTTTATATTTGTATATATTTTATATGCATTTATATTCCAATATATATGTATATATGTATATATATATGTACATATATATGTATATATCTATATATATATATAGATATTTTAAGACCAAATACAAGAGCAGTGACTATAATGAAACAATATTAGATTTCTCTTAAAAAAAAATGATGTAAGGAGGATTGATTCCTTCCTTCAGCGTTCAAATTGCTGAATCAGACTGGCCAGTCCACTGTCCATCACTTAGTTACTCATTCCACACACACTCACTGATGACCTACTGTGTGAGAGGTACAAGTTGCTAGAAAGAAAACAAAGGTCTAAAAGTCTCCACACTGATTTATGCTTTATATTCTGACTGTTAGAGGTCAAGATCTCTGACGTTCTTAATGTCATTCAGCGTAACTGCTGAATTTTCTTTATGTGTGTTTTTTCTTCATCTTTAACATCTAGCACTGGCTTCTAGTTTAGTTTATTATTTATTTATTTTAATAAAAATTGTTAGTGTTTATTTATTTTTGAGACACACACACACAGACAGAGTGCAAGTCTGGGAGGGGCAGACAGAGGGGAGACACAGAATCTGAAGTAGGCTCCAGGATCTGAGCTGTCAGCACAGAACCCTATGCAGGGCTCGAACCCACAAACTGTGAGATCGTGACCTGAGCCAAAGTTGGATGCTTAACCAACTGAGCCGCCCAGGCGCTCCTATTTTAGTTTATTTTTGACCAAACTACCTGCTTTTGTGGAAGAGAGGCCTACAAAAGATTCTTGATCGTACCATCTCAGAGAAAGCTACTCTTTTTTATATAATTTTTTAGTGTTTGTTTATTTTTGAGAGAGAGAGCATGAGGAGGGGAGGGGCAGAGAGAGAGGGAGACACAGAATCCAAAGCAGGCTCTAGGATTCGAGCTGTCAGCATAGAGCCTGACGTGGGGCCCAAACACCAAAACTGGGATATCATGACCAGAGCCTAAGTCAGACGCTTAACCTACTGTGCCACCCAGGCCCCTCAGAAGTTACTTTTCTGATGGCTTTGCAGAAAGAATCAGGGAGGACCCCAACCATAACAGTAACCCTTGGCTAAAAGGAAGAATCTGAAGAAATTGTGTTGGGATGTTCATGTTGAGATAAAGGGAGGTCTTTCCAGGCAGAAGGTTAATGTGATGACTTAAATGTGTGAACAAAGGAATCAGGAGAGATGATGGAGCCACAACCAATTTGATCATTTTGAATATGGAACATAAATGAAAGAAGGAATCCTTTTTTTTAATGTAAATTTATTTATTTTGAGAGAGAGAAAGCACATGCACGGGAGCAGGGAAGGGGCAGATAGAGAGGGAGGGAGAATCCCAAGCAAGAGCAGAGCTGGACATGGGTCTGGATCCCACGAACCCTGAGATCATGACCTAAGCCAAAATCAAGAGGTGGATCCTCAACCAGCTGAGCCACCCAGATCCCCCTGAGAGAAGGAATTTTATTATTATTTTTAATTTTTTTAACGTTTATTTATTTTTGAGACAGAGAGAGAGTATGAACAGGGGAGGGGCAGAGAGAGGGAGACACAGAATCTGAAACAGGCTCCAGGCTCTGAGCTGTCAGCACAGAGCCCGACGCGGGGCTCGAACTCACGGACCGCGAGATCATGACCTGAGCCAAAGTCGGCCGCTTAACCGCCCAAGCCACCCAGGCGCCCCGCGAGAAGGAGTTTTAAATTAGAATGCAGATTCATAGAAGTGATGAAGGGAAATTTGATATCTGGTCCAAGAGATGACAGCAACTCTGAGGGAAGTCACACACACGCATACCTCTCTTCCTCTCTCTCAGAAAAATATTTGAGGAAGGGAGGCTTATGTGATTGATTGTAGGAGTGAACAACAAATTAGCCTAAAGAAGAAACAAAAGTAGAGAGCAAGAGAGAAGAATATGAGAATGTAAACCTCTGTTAGGCAAATGTAAAGGTAAAGATACAAATTCCTTTTTTTTTTTTTTATTAAAACTTTCACCTATAAAGTACCTTTCCATACAGTGTAGCAAATAAGACAATTATATAGCCTATCTAAAAAAAGACCTGGGGTGCCTGGGTGGCTCAGTTGGTTAAGTGACCAGACTCTTGACTTCTGCTCAAGATCTCACAGTTCCTAAGATCAAGCCCTGTGTCAGGCTCTGCACTAACAGTGTGGAACCTGCTTGGGATTCTCTCTTTCCCTCTCTGTCTTTCCCCTGCTTGCATCTTCTCTCTTTCTCTCTCTCAAAATAAATAAATAAATAAACATTAAAAAAAAAAAGCTTTGTAAGAGTCAAAAAAAAATTAAAAAGTCCTTATAATTTCTTTTTAGAGCAAACACACACATGCACACACATACAGAAGAAGCAAATTTGGAGAAATCTTATTTAAAATTGATTTCATATTTTTATTTTATTTTATGTTTTTTTAAAATGTTTTTTACACTTGGGATGAGCACTGGGTGTTGTATGGAAACCAATTTGACAATAAATTATGTTAAAAAATATATAAAAATTAAAAAAATAAATAAATGAAATGTTTTTTAAATATTTATTTATTTTTGAGAAAGAGAGAGACAGAATTTGAGTGGGGGAGGGGCAGAGAGAGAGGGAGACACAGAATCCAAAGCAGGCTCCAGGCTCCCAGCTGTCAGCACAGAGCCCGATGTGAGGCTTGAACTCATGAACAGCAAGATCATGATCTGAGCTGAAGTCGGCTGCTTAACCCACTGAGCCACCCAGGTGCCCCCATGTTTTTATTTTAAATGAAAAAATAGTAGTTTGCCAACTTCTGAAATGTCATATTTAATGTATATAAAAATTTTAGAAAAATCTTTATTTTTTAATTTTTATTTTATTATTTGTTTTAATGTTTATTCATTTTTGAGAGACAGAGTGTGAGTGGGGGAGGGGCAGAGAGAGAGGGAGACACAGAATCCGAAACAGGCTCCATCAGGATAAAGCCTGATGCAGGGCTCGAACCCATGAACCGTGGGATAATGACCTGACCTGAAGTCAGATGCATAACCCATTGAGACACCCAGGCGCCCCTAGAAAAACTTTAAAGTGTTACAAACTCTAACTTTATAATAGCATATTCAAAATTTTTAAAAAAGAAGAAATAATTACTTATGATCTTAATCTGCTAATTAAAAGAATTTTTTTTAACTTTATTTTTGAGAGAAAGAGAGTGAGCAGGGGAGAGGCAGAGAGAGGGGGAGAGAGAGAATGCCAAGCAGGCTCCATGCTGTCAGCACAGAGTCTGATGCAGGGCTTGACCCATAAACCACGAGCTCATGACCTGAACCGAAATCAAGAGTCAGATGCCCAACCGATTGAACACTCAGACACCCCCTTAATCTGCTAATTTAATAAAAATGGCATAAATATTAATGTTAACCCATATGATTTCTAGTAATAATCTACAATGTCATTGTTCTAGCATATGTCTGTTTACATATAGCTGAATGATTTGTGTTACCTACAAATGTTAAAGATATATCTGGGCTCTAATTTCTTATGGCAGTAATCTTATATTCTATAAAAGACTGAAGTTCATTTCCAAGCATTTATTTATTCAGTATCATTAATAAGTGGAAAGAAAAGATGGTAGAAGGTTAACCAAAATCAGCATAGGATATTTACAACTTTTTATTCTGTTTTCACAGCAATAGCAATTGCTTGCATTTCAGTGTATATTCCTTTTTAATGAACAGACATAGTTATATAGTTGTACTTATAAAAACCCCACACTATACAATGTGTACTGTTTGATCATTTATTTTCTATTTAGTGCATAATAGAAATCTTTCAACGTCAGCAAATAAAACAATGGCTGAATGTGTTCCACATTTTAAATGTATCATAATTACTGAACTATTGATGAATATTATGCTGTTACCAGTTTTCTTCTCTCTCGCCATCATCTTCTATATACATCTATATGCATCATTAGGCATGCTGGGTTAATATTATGCATGTTTAAATTTTTTTTACATACTGTTAAAAGTTTCTCAAAAGATTATACTAATTTATGCACTCACAAGCAGCATAAGAGAATTTTGTTTTCCTGAACTCTGAACAATAGGGTATTTCCATTATTTTTTTGAAGTTTGTTTGTTTATTTATGTATGTAATTAATATATTTATTTAAAAAAAATTTTTTTTTAACGTTTATTTATTTTTTTGGGACAGAGAGAGACAGAGCATGAACGGGGGAGGGGCAGAGAGAGAGGGAGACACAGAATCAGAAACAGGCTCCAGGCTCTGAGCCATCAGCCCAGAGCCCGACGCGGGGCTCGAACTCACAGACCGGGAGATCGTGACCTGGCTGAAGTCGGACGCTTAACCTACTGCGCCACCCAGGCACCCCAATATATTTATTTTTGACAGAGCTAGAGAGCAAGCAGGGGAGGGATAGAGAGAGACAGACAATCCCAAGCAGGTTCCATGCTGTCAGTGTCACGAACTTCGAGATCATTACCTGACCTGACATCAAGAGTTGGACACTTAACCAACTGACCCACCCAGGCACTCCTATGTTCGTTATTTTTAGCTTTGTCAATCTGATGCCAGAAAACAATGGCATTAAAATTAAAATTCCTAATCTGTATTTTAACAAGTGGAAAAGTTAAACATTTTTTCATGTATTTATTGGCCCATTATATTCCTACTTTTGTATAGCCTCTTCAACTCAAGGTTTTGTTTTTTTTGTTGTTTTGGTTTTTTCCACTGAGGTGTTTCTCTAGTTTTTGTTGATCTACAAGGAACTTTATATATGAGCAACCTTGTCCTTCTCATAGATTTCAAAGGCCATTCTCTAGTTCAGTATACAAACAAAAAACACTTAAATCTCTGTTATTCAGTGAACGAAATAAGTCCAACCACTGGGCAATAGGGGAGTTCTTATTTTTCACTTTAAATTCAAATGGAAGGGAAAACATCAGAGCAGCTGTTCCCGCATTGTCTTTTCAAATAGATTTCTATAACAATTTGAGTTCATTTAGTTCCAAGATGCATTACCCATTTGAGGATGTTTGAAGTCCAGTATTAACTTAATTACTTATTGCCATTGTTAAATAATAAATTGTTTGAAATATTGGATATTTTAGGAGAATTATGGAAATGGGATATAACAAAAATAACTGGAATTTGATCTTTGAAAGACTTAATTTTCAACTTCATCCTATGACTTATTTGGTTTTGGGTACAGAATGAAAATCTTGACCTTTAGAGATCAAACCACAGGTAGAAATGGCTACCAGTTGTCCTTTCCCCAGGACACCAATAGTCCATACCAATCAGATCATTGACGACTGTATGGTTCCTGTGCAAGAGTTTATTTTACTTCTTTCAATGAACGGAGTCTTTCCATTCTGTTTTTATTTGCTGACAGCAGAAAATATGTCTACAGTTCATTCACATAATGGATGGGGTGGGAAACTAATTCCATGGGGAATGAGATTGTTTGGTTTGTCATGAGACATACTCGACATTTACAGCTTTTTCCCTTTTGTGCTATTCCAGTACACTGTTAAAAAATTGTGCCATAAATCCGAAAGCATGTTTTGCAAAGTTCATATCTGCATTTGCTACCTTTAATATTAATAGGAGTGTATCTTTAAAGTGAGTAAATTGAGAAAGTGGCTGAAACTATAGTTTATAAAAGAAGATTAGTGGGTTTAATATGCACTGGAGAGTAAAAGAAAAATCTTATTACCGTATGGAGAAATTACCTCATAAAGAAGCTAATACAGCAGGCTAGGGAGTAATTTTTAACAAGGTTTTTATGATGCACAAGTGTAGGCAAGTTAATGAACTTATCTTTCTAGTTATTTTCAGATTGTAACGATGCTCTTCTTTCCTAGTTCTTGTGCTTTAAAAAGTAAAATACATTTAATCACCTACAATAAAACTAATTCATTACTTTAATAAATCAAGTACAATCTTATACTGTACACTTAAATGTCGTTGCAATAATGCTGGAAACCAGATCAGGTGCTGATGTTTAGCATGGAATAGAGCAAAAGGTAACCACGGAGCTTATTTATTATTTAAATTAGTGTCAGCCACTGGAAGCGGGAGGTGGAGACAAAAGAATTAGAAAATACTTTGTTTTAATAATCGCACACCTCTTTGCTCCATGACCATTTAGTCTTTCAAATTCACACAAACGGTTCTGAAGAATTGTTGGGCTTAAGAGCAGAGGGAGGGATGAGTGAAGCTGGGATGTTCATCTGCCAGGACCTTGCATGGAACACTTAGGGATTATTTAGGAAGAACGTGTTGGGGGTTTTTCTGCTCAAAGACAAAAGACAAAGTGCCAAATCCTCACACCAGTTGTTGAGAAGATTTCCATACTGACAATGTGATGAATTTATGAAAATAAAGTGAAGGAAGAGGTAAAGGCGTAACGAAGTGGCCGGAAAAATGAATCCCTTTGTAATATCTAACATAAATCAGATTTATGATAACAAGTTCACCGCTCATGACTCTGAATTATGGTATTCAAGGTACAACACACACGCACACGCACATTTTAATTTAATTTTAACTTTCCTTTAACATTGGATTATAAGAGGAAATAATTTGAATTAGAGTGACCCATGTAAAACCCTACATATGTGCCACATTAGAACTAGTACAGACTTAGGTAAAATAGCTCCTCTTTGAGAAAGTAGGTATGCTATCTCCCCTGATTTTATCAACCTGACAACATTAACCTTTCATAGAATTTTTAGGGTCCTCGTGCCCTACACTCTAACACTGGTTGCTAGGGGTCCTTGTGGTAACAGTTCTGAATGTCACTGTCAGATCCTTCTTATCTCCTTTTACTATCCACTTGCCTCCCAATCAATACTTTTCTTTCTTTTTTTTTTTTTAACGTTTTATTTATTTTTGAGAGGGACAGAGACAGAGTGTGAGCAGGGGAGGGGCAGAGAGAGACGGAGATACAGAATCTGAAGCAGGCTCCAGGCCCTGAGCTGTCAGCTCAGAGCCCGATGCAGGGTTCGAACTCAGGAACCATGACATCATGACCTGAGCCAAAGTTGGTCGCTTAACGGACGGAGCCACCCAGGTGCCCCATCAATCAATACTTTTCTGCCTTATACTACTACTCCCTTGGCATTTTCGCTGCTAAATCCCATTGGCTGAGGGAGAGTTTAAGTAATTCATGCTGAAGTGCTAGCCAGTTGATAGATTACCAGGTACAGACAGTAAAATGCCTATTTCTTCATAGCTCTTTTGTATGATGATGATGGTACATAAGCCAGGTGTGGTAGCAGGCTGGTGGTGAACCATATTTTCATTCAGCGTTATTTAAGATGTTAAATATCCAACACAAGTAGCTGCTTACTCTGAGGTTTTGCGAAGCTGTCTTCACAGCTGATATTGCTAATGTTAGATAACAATAAAATACACCCATGTTTGAAAGAGTTGTTTGTTCCACAAAAAGTAATTTATAAAACACTTCCTGTAATTGAATATGTATGGCTAATACATATTGTATATGTCCGTGTCTGGAATAAACACAGGCAGGATAAGAATAAACACACTTACTGCACCTAAGAATTCACTGTATGTGTTCTGCCCAGGGATTGGTTTCTGAATTACAGAAATTAGATTTCTTAAATGATACCCAAATGATGGTGTCCCATCCAACCAGGTTTTCAAAGGTAGTAAGCTAATAATACAATGGTAGAATTCATGATGCCAAACTATTTTGGTTATGAGGAAATAGCATGCACTGATACGTGTTTCCATTTTGAGAAGTTGTATTCCTGAATTAATTCTGGATTGTTGCAACGAGTTTGATAGATGACACGTGCCCCCTCCCAAGGTCTTAGCAGATCAGTCACTGAGGGAGAAAGTGTCACAACAACCCAGAAGGCAGACTGAAATGCTTGCTCTCACCCTGAAGATTTGGCTGGATTGTCGGATAGAGTCCCTTAGTCGGCACTGAACTAAGCTTTTCATATGTAATGCCCATCTTTATGTCTAAACCATTCATCATGTCTCTGTGTCTCTGCTGGTTATCCCTCTGCAAAGCTTCAAGACCATTGTCCTGTCATCGTTCTTGAATTCTAAAGGAGCAAATACCTTTGGGATGTTCTTTTTCCTAAGCCAGACCTAGAAAATCCCTCATAAGAGATAACATGTGTACAATGGGACGGTGGGAAAAAAGCAGGCAGAACCTTGAAGAGTTAGTACGTATGTGCTCCAGGCCTGATCATCAGAGGAGTAAAAGTAAAGTTGGTCACTCTGGTTTTGGCAGTGGATGTTAGGCTAAGACTGATCTTAGCCATAATACAAAAGGGTAAGGGGTGGCGAGATTCGGTAAAGTCTTGCAGCCACGCTGGCCAGCAGGCCCTGTTTAAAGCCTCCAAAAATCATGGGGCGCCTGGATGGCGCAGTCTGTTAAGCGTCCGGCTTCAGCCAGGTCACGATCTCGCGGTCCGTGAGTTCGAGCCCCGCGTCGGGCTCTGGGCTGATGGCTCAGAGCCTGGAGCCTGTTTCCGATTCTGTGTCTCCCTCTCTCTCTGCCCCTCCCCCGTTCATGCTCTGTCTCTCTCTGTCCCAAAAATAAATAAACGTTGAAAAAAAAAATTAAAAAAAAAAAAAAGCCTCCAAAAATCAGAGAAGTGACCAGTTGGCAAATGCTTAATTTAATAGTGGGACTTGCTCAGTAAAAAGTGGAATTATTTTATAAAATAATTACTTCCATTATTTTTTTTACTTAATTCAAAAGAAGTTAATTTCCTAATTTGTGTTTAGGTTTTTAAAAATTTTTCTTCCTTATCTTTCCTGCCTTCCTGTTTTCCCACCTTCCCGCCTTCCTTCCTTCCTAGCTTTTTTCACATTCTTTCTCTTTCTCTTTCTCTTTCTGTTTCTCTTTCTGTCTCTCTTTCTCTTTCTCTCTAGTAGAAGCAGTACCACAGTGCTGCTTAGGATAAATTTTAGAATATATATATATTTTTTATTCAACAATTATGTATGTATTTAAACAAAAGCTTCTAGGGGCGCCTGGGTGGCGCAGTCGGTTAAGCGTCCGACTTCAGCCAGGTCACGATCTCGCGGTCCGTGAGTTCGAGCCCCGCGTCGGGCTCTGGGCTGATGGCTCAGAGCCTGGAGCCTGTTTCCGATTCTGTGTCTCCCTCTCTCTCTGCCCCTCCCCCGTTCATGCTCTCTCTCTGTCCCAAAAATAAATAAACGTTGAAAAAAAAAATTTAAAAAAAAATAAACAAAAGCTTCTAATAATATTTCAAAAAATATATATATATATCCTTTACAAATATTCTACCAACTTGCTCTCCTTCCAGCAGTAGATGAGTCCCTATTTCTCCATCCCTTCACATGTAGTACATATTATCATTTAAGAATCTTTTTGGTAATTTGATAGATATAAGCCTAGTATCAGGAAAAGTACTCATCAAGGCTCATCAAAACTCTCAGAAAATGGACCAGAACAACCCGTGATGAGTTACAAGAGGGGCAACAATATTTCTAATGAATAATTTTACGTTTTATTCTCTTGATATATCTCTTTATCCTGGGATAGTTCAGCAGGATTCCCTATTTCTTTATGTGACCCCCCAAAAAAATCTCAAAATGATAATTTCAATGTACTGGTTCTCTAGTCGTTACAACTTTATAGTCTATGGTCACAGTCGGACCTTAAAGTTAACCAGTTGATTATAAGAATTCCCTTTACTCTTATGCCCTTTCCTCAGACAGTGGAGTCATCAGAGGCATGAATTTTTTGTTGTCCGTACTTTTCTAGATGGTGTTCCATGGGCAGTCAATTTAAAAGTTGGTTATGAGTACAACTGAGCATAAAGACTGTGGCCAGCTAATATTTCCATTAATGGTTGTCCACAAAGACAACAAATATCTCAGAGGTAGTCTACTGGCAATAATGACATTCAGGGCCAAAATGCGTGAATGCATATGTATAAGTATATGTGTATTTTTGCTGGGAGTGGAAGTGAGGAAATAGGCAATGAAAGTGAACAAATGATTGTGTAAATGAAAGATTCAATAAGAAGTGTTTCCCTTAAAACAAGTATGTTATTACTTTGCAGTGTTAGAAAAAAATAAGCGAAAACTCATCCATGACATTTTCCCGTTCTTTGGAAATATAATTTTTAACAGATTCTATGGCTTCATCATCTAGTTCTGCTTAACAAATATGTCAAATCGGTCCTCTGCCTCTCCAGTGCTGCCAGGTCCCTGACAGTCTCTTTGTCATAAAGCTCAGTTAGGAGTCTGTTGAACGTATTGGCTCATGAACATGTGGTATATGTTACCTATCTTGTTTTTGTTAATGTATTCCACATGTCCCTACCCCATTTTGTGAAATAGTTTCCTTTATCTATTTTATTTGTCTCTATTTCCTACTGTTCTGAATATAGCCATTCTCTTTCATGCTATTTGCCGCTGAGAATATTTAATATAAAGATTTTCCATTCATAAATTTACTTTACATATAAATAATGATGCTTTTAATATAGTTCTGGACCACAGAGGGCTAATCCTCCCTAAACCATATGGTATAAATATTTAACTTCAAATATAGGCTTTAAAGACAGATATTCAATGGGCAGAGAAAACGGTCTATTTCAAATCTGTTACTCATATAGACATCAAGTAGCATCACACATTTTCATTTGGTATTAGCTGTTTGTCATTTGGAAAACCTTTTACATGGATAATCAACCATGTAAGAATTACAAAGCACTTTGCAAATCCATTTATTAAAGCAGATTTGCCTAGAGTGTCTCTGGACAGAAGGCAAATGGAGGGTGGATGTGTTTATTCACAAATATATTTACACTAGCCCTTGACCGGAGTACAAGCTGGAGCACACCTTTTATCTTATAAATGAATGATCATGCTAGTCCGCATGCTCTCCTGATTCATTATCTGGTCTCCAACATAACGCACCCTCTTACGATGTAAGGAGGGGATCAGGAAGAACTATATACTCTCCTTACACAACCTTCTTGAACTCAGAGGTGTATGGCTAATGGGGCCAAGAATCACTCAGCCAGAGCTGTCAGCCTCCATGGTCACTGATGGAAGAGCTTCCCAAGCAGCTTTCAATACTGCTGAGAAATCTGTCATGAAGATGCAGCTGGAAAGAATCCACTCACTGGCCTAGTTGGCCTTGCCGGGCTCGGGACAAGTCACGGAAGTGTGCTTGCACTTTCTGTGTCTGGCTCCAATTCCCAGGGAATTCTTACTCCCTTCCAACTCCCTTTGGCACACAGTATGGCACGGAAAGAGTTTGGGCCTAGGAATCAGCCAGGACTCAGGGGTAGCTTTGGATGTGCTATGAACTAAAAGTAACTCACTTCATTCTCATTTTATACAATAGCTAGGTGGACAATAATCTCTATGTTACCTTATTCATGAGGATATTGTAGGGATACAATTAGATCACTGCCATACAAATATTTTGGAAGTTCCAATGCTCTTCAATTTTGTGCTTTTCTCTATTTACATTTTTCTGCAATAACTACATATTACCTTTTTAGTATAAAAGAATCAATACATTCTATTTTTTTAAGTGATGCATATACAAGGTATGGATAGGTTCTGAAGAATGTTTACTGGAATATTAAAATAGCAATAATTAGGGGTGCCTGCGTGGCTCAGTCGGTTAGGCCTCCATCTTTGGCTCAGGTCATGATCTCACGGTTCATGAGTTTGAGCCCCATATCAGGCTTTGTGCTGGCAGCTCAGAGCCTGGAGCCTGTTTCAGATTCTCTGTCTCCCTCTCTTTTTCTCCCCCACTTGCACACACACACACACACACACACACACACACACACACACTTTCTCTCTCTCTCTCTCTCTCTCTCTCTCTTTCTCTCTCAAAAAAAAGATTAAAACATTTTTTTAAAAAGTAAAAATGAAATAGCAATAATTAATAGTATCAGGAAAGTGCAACTTGGTTGTAAATAAACACAGAGTAGAACCCCAGCATGAAATCGAGTTTATTTTTAAAGATTTTGGAAATTAAGCAGTGCAAATACATACTTTCTAAATCCTAACTACACACTCAAAACAATTCAATGTAATAAGTAGTCTTAGCCATAATACAGATGCCTGCCTGTGTCCTCATCCCAGTGTTACGGAGAAAGGAATACTAGCAATGAGATAATCAGGAATAAGGGAGAGCTTCAACAAGGTCGTCCTTTGTATGGATGAACCCTTTACCAAGCAGCATAACAAGATGCTGGAACCTCTGTAATTTGGGGACTACTTGTATAGTTCTTGGTTAGGCCTGTAAAAAGAGAAAGGACAGAAAGTAGATGCTGCCACTCTCTTCCAAGAACTTGCTTTCCAGCACTAGGCATCGTTAATCCCCCTCACTAGTTCTTCCCTAGCCCTCTCCTGGCCATCACAGCACCAGCCCCTTCCTTAAGTTGTCCATGAGATGGTTCTATTCACATGTCTTGCTTACATTGCACTCAGCATTTTCAAAATCACATGGCTATCACACCTGGCAATGACATCCTTATATTAGTCAAAGCGGGGACACTTGGCAATAATTATTAGCATCCTAAGAGGAATTGTAGGAACCTAGCAGTTGTTAGAAAGCACACGTAGGAGAAAGAATCTGTCATCCTTTGGTCAAACATGAACCTATTTAAGCGGCATGTTGGTTACATTTCTAATGATATGTTAAATTGGCCTTAAGTAACCAGGTCACAAGGTTAGTAGAGGCCAGGGTTGGTCGGGGAAGAGTTTTGAATCTCCTGAAGTGATAATCTCCTTCCTCCCCTCTAAAGATAGCCAATAAAGGCATATGCCTGCTGTGTAACTTAACTGAAATCTGAATTTAAAAATTTATGTCTTTTAGCCTCACTTTTGGCCAATGGTATAGTCTCTTTACATTTTCACTTCAAGACTTACCTCAAATTCTGTTTATTACTGAAGTGAAAACTACCTTAGGTCTTAATGGCATTTGCCGGTACATTTTATTACTTAAAGGTCACCTTGAATTTTAGGTAGTGACAGAAGGTATGTTTATTTCTGTCTTCAAATCAGGACTCCCAGCACCTAAGCCAGAATTAGCCAGGAGACTAAAACAAAATATCAATACTTGTCCCCATTTCCTGCAACTCTCTTCCCCAACATGGTTCAGTGCATTAGCAAAAATTTCTGATTTACATTCTATTTCCTTTCCCTGACCAATTAGGCATTAAGTAGTCTTGATTTTCTCTTTGAGATGTCTTGCTATCAATTTGTTATTATCACAGACTTTGATAAACCACTTCAGACTAAACCTGTCTCACTTCAAATATCAATTACTGGAATATGCTATTCTATTTATTTATGTAATCAAATAACCATGTATAATATGTTTGTAGACTATTACTCTATTACGGAATAGAAATGCCGAAAAATAGTCACAGACAATAAAATAATGATGTAATCATGAAAGAAAAACTGAAGTAAAACTAGAAACAGAACTATTTCAAAGTAAAACTACTGTTTCAGTGACTGTATTATTCTTCAGTACGTTAATGCCCTAGCTTACAAAACTGAGATCCGTGTTTTCAGAGCAGTCCAGAAGATGGTACATTTAGGATGTCTCTATGTCAATCATGATAAATGTTTGTGATCAATCTGGGTCAATTTGGACACAGCCTATATGGTCTTGGTTATTCCATACACTTCATTTATTACAGATATTAATACTATTACTACTGGGGTGCCTGGGTGGCTCAGTCAGTTAAGCATCCGACTTCAGCCCATGTCATGATCTCACAGTTCGTGAGTTCAAGCCCCACATCAGTCTCTGTGCTGACAGCTCAGAGTCTGGAGTCTGCTTTGGATTCTGTGTCTCCCTCTCTGCCTGCTCCTCCCCTGCTCACACTCTATCTCTCTCTCAAAAAATAAATAAACCTTAGAAAAATTTTAAAAAATGCTGTTACTAGTAATAAAATGAGTTTTATTAATTGAGGAGCGTGTATTCAATTTCAGTTATTCCATCATCTCTTTTTGTTTAATTTTTAAAAAATATTTATTTTTGAGAGGGAGGGAGAGAGAGAGAGAGCAGGGGAGGAGCAGAGAAAGAGGGAGACACAGAATCCAAAGCAGGCTCCAGGCTCTGAGCTGTCAGCACAGAGCCCAATACGGACTCAAACTCACAGACTGCGAGATATGACCTGAGCCGAAGTCAGACGCTCAACCGACTGAGCCACCCAGGAGCCCCTGCTCTTTCTAAATATAAGGCTTCACTCCTATTAGTTATGCATCCATCTACCTGGGAGTATATGTAACGATTAGATAGGTTCAAGAAGGTACTCAGAAAGAACAAATGCAAAGTAAGTTTATGCAAGACAATAGCTTCACAAACCAGGCTATTGCCTTGAAAGAGGATTTTCCAAATTCCTTATTCTTTCCTTTATCATATCAAAAGCTCAGCATAGAGCTCCTGAAATTGTTGGTATAGAAAGGTTCTCTTTAGGCTGTAGCAAGGCCAGGAGGTTCCCTGGGACTGGGCAAAAGAAGGTTGTGGTTCTGACAACTTATGAGAAGAACTTGTCTGTCTTGGAGGAAAATGAGAAGAAAAGAGAGTAAGGAGGAAAAGAGAGGCAGTCATGAATCTGGGACTTTGGCCCAGAGGAGAAAAGCATGCAAATAAGGCAGGATAAACTCAATGGCAGAAATGTGTTGGGAAGACAGTCTTGAAGAAATCGCAGCTTATTTAGCCTTACACAGAGAAAATATTGCCACCATTTTTGTTTGTTTGTTTGTTTATAGCAACAGTATTGTACTGTACGTTATGTATAGAGGCGTGTATATAGACTTCTGTGCCTAGTACAGTCCCTAGTATTGAAGCCAACATCCATCTTGTGAGTTCAGATGGAAAAATGAATACTAGGGGTCATATCACCCCAGGCCCAGCCAGACCGGCCAAGGAATACATGGGCCTAAGCTCAAGGGATGCAATGCTTATCATTCAAAGGGACCTGTAGGACAAGTAGTTTAATCAGCTTTACCGTAAAGATATAAATAATCACCAGATATACCTAATGAAACTTCTAGCATAAAGAATAAAAGATAATTTTAAGACTCCAAGTCTCTTGAGATAGAATACACTTTCACAGGACCAGGTAAAGGAGCACAGGAAGTTACTAAGTAACATCTGCTAGTATGACCTCATGGGCCTCCAACTAATGGCATCCACCTTCTCCGGGGACCCCTGCCCCAAATTTTGCTCTTAAAAATCCTCAAGCCACTGGGGAGTTTAGGACTGTTGAGCATTAGCTCCCTATTCTCCTGGGTAGTACCACACCAATAGTTAATCTTTCTTCACTGAAAAAGCACCATTTTTATAGGCTTGTTGCATATTGGGTGGACAAATTCTAGTTTAGCTTGATTATAGTATATGGTAGATACTAAAAAACAGTTTGATGGATTAGGAATAATTAGTCATCTTACAATTGTGATATAATGCTTTTTTATATAACATTGGTGCTTTTCATCAGTCTCGAAAGAGAAAAATGTAATGTATCCTTTTGTTTTGTTGACTTGGTAATATTTACCCTCAGAACAAAAACATTGATGGTATAAACAGTGTTTATAGATCAGCTCTGAAGAATAAATGTGATGAAAATGCAAGTCTTCAAAATTAAATATTCTACTGGGAGTTTTGAAAATTATTTTTGACAAAAAAGAGGATTCTTTTCAAAGATAGGAAGTCTTTGAAGAAAAAGCCCACGTTCAACATTTTGTTACTATTCTCAAGTGATGCTAATTTTCAAGCTCGGGCATTCATATCATTACAAAAAGCTGTGAGCAGGGAGAATTCCATGAAACCCGGTGAGCATTGCACAGGTGTCTCATGAGCCCTTAATGACAGCCAGCTTCCCAAAGTGCAGGAAGAAAACAGACCAGAGCAGAATTGTAATGAGATTCAGTGGTGCTGTGTACTATAAGAATAATAAACACGCACACACACACGCACACACACACACATGCACACACACACACACACACACACACACACACACACACACAAACAAAAAAAAATCCAACCAAGCAAAAATACCATCAAGGAGATTTTCAGGGGTTTCATTTAATTATAATCTACGAGAGGACGCTGCCAGTGCGAATGCACTGGGTCAACAAGTTTATTATGCTTTCTTTCTTCTGTCCCCCACCTCCTTCTGTTTCCTTAGTTCTGATGCATCAGGACCCAGAGAGCAAGTGACACAGGGGACTACACTGTAAAGTGAAGTCAGGCTAGAACAGAATGAAGTGTTAAAGGTTTCTCTTTAAAATGCATCGGACATTCACACTCAACTTTACAAATCAATGATCAGTGCATGCTGTACTTCAATCATGAAAGTGAGGAAATGCATTAATGGGTGTCAGAAAACAGATTAAGGGGGCATCACCCCAGAGCCAACAGTCCTGTGAAATGGCAAAATTCAACTGTCAGAGAGTTCTTGGAGATTCAGGATGTCTGCATCTAAGCATTTTTTACTTCAAACTACTACCCAAAATATTTGGCCTTCATTACTGATTCCATGATGCATAATGTGTTATTGTTGCTGTTATTTTATTGTCATTATTTTAGTGACAGATCTAGAGATAAATATTGGAATAAAGGAAAATTTGGGTTTTGATTGTTTTTCATTTAAGTACAAGGCATCATTAGTAGTAAGAAAGAAAAGGCCTCCTAAGTAGAAAGAAATCAGTTATATTGGAATAAACGGAATAGATTTAGAACAAGGATTGTTACTTTTTTTTCTTTTTTAGAGAGAGAGGGTGTGTGTGTAAGCAGGGGAGAGGGACGGGGGAAAGAGAGAGAGAGAATCTTAAGCAGGCCCCACACTTGTCGCAGAGCCTGATGTGAATGAAGCTCGATCCCAACCAAGACTGTGGGATCATGACCTGAGCGGAAATCAAGAGTTGGAGGCTCAACCTACTGAGCCACCTGGGCGCCCTATGGGATTGTTACATTTAAATGATGTCTAGGTTTTCCATACAGAAGAAAGAGGAGCTGGGAGTAGGGAGAGCAACTGGAAAAGTACAGACACCAAATATCATTAATTACATGGTCTGATTTCTGCCCGCTTCTCCATGCTTCATGTCCTCTCACATAGGACTGACTTCATGGGCCATGATACATGTGTTTGGTGTAATGTTCTTTTGTTGCCATTCTGAAGTTCCTGATTTTACCTTTGAGTTTGTTTTTTGTAAGTAGAGTCCAATGGAACAACAGAGCATGCGGTCAGCAAAGAAATGTGTGCAACTCTGTGGACCCATCGTTCCGTGATGCCCAGCGTGCTGTGCTCTAGAAACGCTAAATTCCGCTGAACTCAAGACTGCGTGGGAGTTAGATACAAGGTGAGCGTGCTGTGTCTATAAGTTAAATAAGTGGAGGGTGCTGAGGCCCCCAGAAGCCATCTTTTCCCTGGGAAGGAGACCGTGTGTCTAGTGCAGAAAGAAGGCAATAGCATTCTAAGAAACCCGAAGGACCAAAAAACTCTACTATATCTCTCTTACTCTGACTTCCCCGCGTTAGCCAATAACGTACAATGAGAGGAATGATATAGATGAGAAGGGGAAGATAGGGCAGTCCATAGCTCCTTTTCTACTGAGTCCTTCTTTATCCACCGGTAAGCTACAAGCAAAGAGCGTTAGAATGGGTTTGTATCAGGAAGTGATATAAAAACAGTTGAGTTCGTCTCGTGCAGCATTTCCCCTGTTTTGATAAGAATTAAATATATGAGCTACAAAATACAAATTGTGTAATTTTGGTGATTCTGCCTATGGGGTAAATGTTGTTATATTTGCATTTAAAAGTGACATTGCCAAATATAAAGACAAATGGAAAATCTATGCGAATGATTTAAAATTTTAACTTAAAAAATATTTTTTTTGGAGGCACCTGGGTGGCTCAGTTTAAGCGACCCACTTCAGTTCAGGGAGTGATCTCATGAGCATCGAGCTCTCTGCTGTCAGCACGAAGCACTTTGGATCCTCTGTCTCCCTCTCTCTCTGCCCCTCCACCCCCCAAAAATAAATATTTAAAATAAATAAAAAGATATTTTTAAACTTAGCATGATATTAAGTAGCAAGTTAAAATACATAACAAAAGAAAAGATGTTATATTTTAGGACCTTTAATGGCACGGTTTCCTTGCTTTTTGAACAAGGGGCCACATTTTCATTTTGCAACGGGCCCTGCACATTATGTAGCTGACTCTGCTTCCACTCTCCCCTCTGACCACGAAACAAAGTCTTTGTGTTTTACAAACTCAATAGCTCTTCCTCACCTCCAATTCTTCCATCAGACTCTTCGCACTGCTTAGAACCCCTTCCTCCCTGCCTTTCCCCTGGCCTGGCTTCCTTCCCCTCTGAGTGAAATGTTACATTGTTCTCTATCACTGCTCCCTGCTTGTCTCCTAGCACTTACTAGTTATAATTATTTATTAATTCTTTAATTTACTTTTCAAAAAAAAATTCATCTTCCCAATTACATTGTAAGGTCCCCAGAGAAAGGGACTATGATCTGTTTACTCACTAATGTGTACTCAGTATATACAGAGTAGGCAGCCAATCAATATTTGTTGAACGAATAAATTAATTAATGGAATTTGAATTGAAGGAACTTTGTACCCAGATAATGAGGAATATAATGTGTCATCCCAGAGAAATGTTATTTCACAGCGTGAGAGTCTTTCAGTAGCGATGCCAAATAAAGTACAGGACGCCCAGTTGAAAGTAAATTTTTGTTTGCTAAATCCTGTATCTAATCTTGTGTTTCTATTAGCTAAATCTGGCAACTTCGAGAAACAATTATAAGGAGATTTGAGTCTTTAAATAAAGTGTGACTATGAGAATAGCATAGCACAGTGTAGTAGTTTGAGTCTTGTTTCAGTTATGAAGCCACATTGGGATCTGATAAGAGCTATATGTTCTTTCCCCCAGAGAAATGCACGTAACCATATGCCTTTCCCTTTCTGGGGGGAAGGTTCACAGACTCCTCCTGCTCTCACAATCCCACAGGTATTTGATCTTCAAATCTCCTAAGAATGCCAGGGCCATTTAGTTCAAGCCATCATTTCTCACTTGGATTAATATGGCGGCTTCTTAACTGGTCCTCCCTGTGTCCTTATCCCCTTTAATTTGCTTTTGCCTGGCATCTAGACTAGAGTTTTCTCCCTAAAGCACATTTCGTCTTTCCTTTCTCCTATTTGGTATTATTGCGTTACCTATGACAAAGTCTTTACAGTGACATATAGTAAAGTGTTGTCGCTTGTCTACTTGGTGATCACTCCTCACCTTCCATTTCATTAGTCCTGGATGATTTGCAGCTTCCCAATTCTACCCAACTCCATTTGGCATACTTGCCATTCCCTAAGCCCAGAATGCACTCTCACCTCATTGTGTAGGGGAAGAAAATTAAGTTTCTTCGGTTCTTTTAGGGCCTCTGGCTGTGTCTGAAAATTAGACGGACAAAGATAGGTTCACGGGAGAAAAGCACACATCTTTTTTTTTTTAACTTTTATTTATTTTTGGGACAGAGAGACAGAGCATGAATGGGGGAGGGGCAGAGAGAGAGGGAGACACAGAATCTGAAACAGGCTCCAGGCTCTGAGCCGTCAGCACAGAGCCTGACGCGGGCTTGAACTCACGGACTGCGAGATCGTGACCTGAGCTGAAGTCGGACGCTTAACCGACGGAGCCACCCAGGCGCCCCCACACATCTTTTTTTAACATAACTTTTATGCGATGACATATGAGACTTCATAAGGAAATAAAAACCCAGAGAGACAGAAGGACTGGGTGTTTTTATGCTAGGTTTGATGAAGAGTGATAGTCATGGCGCAATAGGATAGGTTAAGGAGCATGAGGTAAGTACAGTAAACTGGGGGAAACTTAGCAAAGTCAGTTTGTTAGATTCTTCTCAGATCTTTGTCTTAGGAGATGAGGATGTTCTTCTCCTGCAGGTGTAGGGAGGGCGTCTCTCATGTGAAAAAATGACCTGTTTCAGGGGAGAAGGATGGGAAGATGGTCAAAGGGGACCTCCTGTTTCTTCCATGCTCTCAAACTCTGTCAGCTTAAAATATTCAGTATACTCAGGCGCCGTGTTTTGGGGTAGCATGTCCTGAACCCCATCAGTCTGCCAAGCAGCTGTTTCTCTGGGAAGCTTTGCCTGACAATCTCCTCTCTACCCTTACCCCCATGTAAGACTGACTCGGTGACTCTCAGTTTCCCCTTCCTCATAAATGCAGCACACTCAAAGGCATTGCTTACTTATTAGTGGTTTTTAGTAGTACCTGTAATTCCTGGAGCAGGGACTGTGTCATTCAGCCTTGTTCTCCTTTCACAGTGGCTAAACTGTAGTAGGTATTCTATACAGTTTTGACACATGAATAAATAAATGTTCGCATGTGTTTAATAATTATTGTCATTACACACACACACCTTACTTTTTCGTCAACAAATCAAAAAGCGGAAGGGAGATTACAGGGGTATTTGTGGTGGTTCGGGTAGCCCATTAAGGATTTATTTTAGAAACACCATAATAAGAATAGTACGGGCAATTTTTAGTGCTTTGCCATGGTTCCCTCACGTGAAAGTGAATAAATAAATAAAATTTCAGGGAACAGAGTGACAATTATTGTAATGTGTGAGAGAAATCATTAGGCAAATACATATTTTCTTTTTCTTTCTTTTTGTTTTATTTCCTACACGCTAAATTCCGCAAGACAAATGCTAATCTACTAAAAATGGTTCGATTTGGCTTATCACAGGAAATCAACATAATTCAAAAAATTAGAACTATATGTGAAGCCAGTTATTTTCATCTATATCAAGGTTCATGAAGTATAACTGTAATGACATCCTGTCAATATTGCCTGCCTTGTTCAAAAAGACTGTTCATTAAGTAAAGCTATAAACTTTCTGTCATAAGGGATATGTGTTGTTTTCTAATTAAAAATTGTTTTCAGCACACAAGTAATTTATGACTACATTCTTATTATGAAATTCAGACAATACATATGTGCACAAGGTTAAATGTGAACCCTGTCCCTCTCATTGGATTCTCACACCCTCATTGCCTTCCCAAGGGGTAACCACTGCTGATATTATGCTGCCTGATTTGAAGTCCTTCTTCTGTTTTACATATATATTATATATTTACATTTCCCTAAGGATAGTTTTTTACACAAAATTATACTGTACGTGTGTATCTCTAAAACTCTCAGTGAAATCTGTAATGGACATTTGTGAGCTTACATGTTCTCCTCTTCTGGTTGGTTGAAAGCAGTGTGTTGGAGAATTCACTCCTCCCTCCTCTCCATCCCCACTCTGCGTAGGATTGATCCACCCATGCTTCCTGGGTGGAAAATGAACTAGTTTAGTTAATCAGTCTATCCCTCCTCAAGGCCACAGTGACTGGCTTCTGGATGTGCTCTGAACCCATCTGAGCCAATGAGAAAGGGGAGGCATGACTGAGAATTGAAGGAAGCTGTCATTGATGCTTTGCAAAGTCAGAGGGTGAGGACTTTCTCCACATGAGACCCGATTTTTATTTCTTCAAAAATAAACAGTGAGAAATTTCAGGGCATCGCTGTTCAGATCAGTGAAAGTGTTACATGGCTCCCCAACATTGCTTGTTCAAAATAATATCACTCAGCACTAAGTTGTGATGCTCTAGTTTGAGTATGTTAGGGTTTCTATCTTTTAGTATTTTCAAGCAGGAATGGTCTACAATGCACATGCACATTCTTTGTCAGGCAGGCTGGGCTTCTACTTCAGAGGAGGGGTATTCAACCTCTCCCATCAGGACTTTAAGGTAAAAATGATTGTCAGGGATGACATCTAATCACAACTTCATTACCTAATTTGAGGTGGCTTTCACAAGTCAGGTTCTTCTCTGGCCTTTTGACCAATAGTAAGCAACACGTGGTGACTATTTCTAGATGAATATTTCCTGTAGAAATGACATGTTTGAATTACTACAAACTTATGAAGTGATTTTTCTTCCAGGAAGGTCTCCACAAATCTTGAGGTGACTGTCTTGAGAGTCACATTTTCCACTCACCTTTTAATCTAGAGAGAAGAAAAACATTATTAAATATATGGAGAGTATAAAGGTAACTTCAGGCTTATACAAAATATGACCAAGTGTTTCTCAGAAAAAAAATAGAAAAACCAGCTTCCTTCGTGAGAACTCTCTTTCCATTGGAAATGATCAAGGTGAAGGAGGATGTAGCCTTATCGCCCTTGGAGTCACATAAGGAAACACTGACCCCAGCCTCACCTGGTTTTATTTAAAAAAAATTTTTTTTAGTATTTATTTTTAAGAGAGAGAGAGAGAGAGAGAGAGAGAGAGAGAGAGAGAGAGAGCCAGCGGGGAGGGGCGAAGAGAGAGGGAGCAGACTCCAGGCTCTGTGCTAACCACACAGAGCCTGACATGGGGCTCAAACTCATGAACTGTGAGATCATGACCTAGGCTGAAGTCAGACACTTAACTGACTGAGGCCCCCAGGTGCTCCTACCCTACCTGGTTTTAAGAACTCTTTTTAACTTAAGCAGTGTCAAATGAGTTTCTGCCAATTGCAGCTAAGAGTCCTGACTAATGGGGTCCCTGGGATACAAAGATATGAAATCATTTCTTATCCTCAAGGAGTTTATAATAATAAAGACAGATGCTGACGTAGAGGACCATAATGCAGGGTTAGAGATGTGCATGCAGAATGGATGCCTAGAAGATGCATGAAGTCTTCACAGTGGTGCTAATACCCGAGCCTGAATCTGAATCTTACAAAGACATTAATGTTAGGCAAATAAAGGGCAATAGGATATTTCAAATGGAAAAGCAGGATGTGAAATTGCATGGGAGTGAGAGAGAATGTAGTGAGTTCAGGGATTTTCAGAGTTCTTCTTCGTCCAGAATATAATTGTTGAGGGCCTGTATCTATGGGGATGCCATGATTAAAACATAAAATTCTTGCCCTGAAGGATCTTACATTTTTGTGATGGGAAACAGAAACTAAGTCAGCAAGCAAACATATAAAAGTAAGGTATATTTTATAAGGTATAATATGGAAGGTATATTTACACAAGTGCTATAAAGAAAATAAAGCATATTAAAGGTGATTGTGGAATGAAGAAATAAGTGTTATTTTATATAGGTAGGTCAGGTAAAACTTCTCTGATAAAATAATGTGACAAAGGCTGCTAATTGTCTCCCGATGCCCATGTTTTCTTTTTCCTTTGGTTATAGGACACTTAATTGTTTGCTGACCACAAAATCACACTGCTAAAATGGCATTCCCGAGTCTTTCTTATGGTTGGGGATTAAGCTGTCGTTGATGGGATATAACTTGAAGTGATGCGTGCAACTGAGCTTTGCCCCGTCCCCCCCCACCCCCCACCTTGCTTTTTCTTCTCTCCCAATGTCTGGAAGGTGAACGTGGTGACAGATGTAGTGGTCACAGGCTTTAAGATGGAAGCTGCATTTTGAGGATGGTTAAGCAATATGACTGAAGATGTCTGAGTGTCTAATACTATGAAGTGGTAATAATAGCCTAGGACCACTAATACCAGATTCATATGAGAAGGAGAGATCAACTTCTATCTTCCATCTTTTTAAAATCATTGCTATGCTTTGTTTTGTTACAACAGCCAAATCCATATTTAAATTAATAGAGGTAACGTTTGAGTAGTGCTTGAAATAGTGAGGAAACAGGAAGGTTTATGGACAAAAAGTGTTCTTATTAAAGGAATGGCAAAGGTGAAGGCCCTGTGGTAGATCTTACTTGGAATGTTCCAATTACAGCAAGGAGGCCAGTGTGAAAGGATCAGGGTAAGCAAGAAGGAGAGTTAGTGTCTGATGTCCAAGTATTTACAGAAGAACTAATTACTTAGGGTCTTGTAGTCTGTTATAAGGACTTGAAAGTTTACTCTGAGCGACAACAGATTTCACGCTGGGCTTTTGAGCAATGAGTAACATGATCTAATTTATATTTTACAATGTTATACTGGCGGTAGGGTGGAGAATGTCTGTAAGGGCAAGAAAGGAAATAGTGAGACCAGTTCAGAAGCTATACCAACCATCTAGTGATGGTTTGGTAATATGGCTTGAACAAGGGTAGGGAGCTGGAGATGGGGAAATTTAAACTTAGGAAAAAAGAGTAAATGGGAGTTGCTCATGACTTCATAGTAAGAAAGGGAGAAGGGAAGGAAAGCTCTAAGAGTTCTGGCTTGGGTGGTGGAAAAATGGGAGTTACCATTGATGGTGATGGAATGTCTGTATGAAGACAGTTTTGGCAGCTTGGAAATGAAGAGTGTGATTTTGGGCATATTACATTTGAGATGCCTATCAGGCAACCAAGTAGAGAGGAGAGTAGGCAGTTGCGAAAAAAAAGTCTGGAGTTTAAGAAAGAGGTCTGGGCTGCTGAGATACTTTTGGGTGGCATTAGCCTATAGATGGGATTCAAAGGCACAAGACCTCTGAGATCACCAAGAGACTTAGTGTAGACAGAGAATAAAAGAGTTCTGGGGATAGAGCCCTAGAGGCAATCTGGACATTTAGGGATTGGGGATATGAGTAGGAATCAGTAAATGAAACTGAGAAGGAGCAGCCAAATAGGGAGAAAGAGAGCCCAGTTAGAGTGGTACCCAAATAGACAAGAAAAGTGTTTCAAGAAAGACTATGTTATCAGTTTTGTCAAATAATGTAAATAGGTCAAATAAGTTGAGGGCTGAACATTGACTATTGCCTTTAACATGTACAGGTCATTAAAGTCCTTGGCAAGAGCAGCTGGGTGCAGTGGGGGACAAAAACTTCAACGAAGTGGTTCAAGCAACAATGGGTAAGCTGGAGGGGGTGTATATTTTGGGGACCTTTTTATGGATGGTCATTTTTAGGAATTATTTTTGATGGAAATTAACAGAGGAATAGTTATACTTATTAATTTTTTTTTTATGGAAAAACAATCTGATAGTGAAGAAAAACAAATGATTGGGAAAATAGGAGACCACTACAGGAGTGAGATTCTTGAGTAGGGGAGTAGGGTTAGCAGCTAGGATACATGTGGTGGAGTTGGACTTAGGAAATGAAGATTTTGTTACTATGACATATTTATAACAGAAGGAAAGACAAAATATATGGGTGCAGATATAGGTACGGTTTGTTGAGATATAGGTACAGTGATGACAGCTGACACCTGTGTGCAGCCAGGAATGGACATAGATGTTAAAATGCAGCAAAACTGAACCAAAATTGAACATGAAATATCCCAGGCATTCCACAGAAATCTCGGGGAAGCCATTGGATTTCCCTACCTGACATCTGTGTTGTTTTAAACACACAGATTCACACACACAACCCCACGCATACCCCTCTTATTATGATCTAAAACATTAGATAATCTGATACCAGTGTTGATTGACTGTGATGCTTTGTGGAAAATTAAATCTTCTGTCTCAGCATTTGCAAAAGAGAGATAATAGTATATTTACATATAACTTGTGGACACAGATCTGTCTACCCAAATCCCATGTAAATATATCCATTCGATTTCCCATAGATAATCCAGATATAAAAAATCAAAACCTTCTCCTCTAATTTCTCCACCATATTTGAATGAGCGGGCACTGTCGTGGACCATATTACCAAACTCTTTCCCCTCCAATATTTAACCTAGACTTTTCTCCACTCTCCCACCATCCCAAGCTTAATTAATTAAGTCCTAAAAGTTAACAAGTAATTAACAATTAATTAACAAGTCCTAAAAATTCTACCCCCTACATATGTCATCTTACCATAATTTCTGTCTGATATCTGAAGTCTAGGTCCTTGTGAATCAAATAGTACAAATTTATAACATTTTCTTCGGATTTGTTTTAAATGAATTCTTGCTTCCTAAATTGTGTTTGTTGCTGTCATTGCTGTGTTCTATTGTTTCTCTTCTTCCACAAGGTTTTGCTTTTATTTTCTTAGACTTAAACATGAATCCCTCAACAATTTCTGCATTTCTGTCTCCATGGTTTTGGTGCACAGTTTCTAATCTTTGTCATAGATTATTTACTAGTGAATATTTACTAATATATACCAAATAGCAAACATCTTAGATTTTATCAGAGTTGTAGAGTAGTGGCCTTCAACTCTGGAAAAATATTTCTGCATCTGGCTTTCCTGCTCACTCCTGCATTTGAATAATGAGTCCAATAGCCTTATGAGTAATTGGATCTTTTGTGCAATTAGAACTTTCTGCTGTATTATAATTTATAGCATAGTCGAGCAACATGTAATGAGTCATTTTACTGAGGCTTTTAAGGAAGTTATTTCTGAAGGTCTAAGAGGCTAAAATATGTCTGAATTAAAAAGAATGACAGGCTGCAATCAGGACTGTAAAATAAAGGTGCTCAGTAAGCAGCCCTATTACAATCAGAAAGTGAAGGAAACGGATCTCTGTCTTGTGTGCAGAGGCAGAGGAAATGATGAATACCTTAGGTAACTCATTCTCTGCAAAATCAATCTTTCACTGTCAATTTTAAATGAACTAATTTGTTCACAAATCTGCTCAGTCAGTTTGGAAGCATACTCTGTTCCTTCATATTAGCAAATCCTTTAATCTTGACTAGTCCACTGAGTAAGAAATCTAGAAATGTGTTAATATGATTGGACGTATGTAGTAGGATAAGAATTGATTCTTTTAATTAGTGTCTGCTCAAGTTAGAGTCCCTTTCTGGGCTGAACTATTGACCTACTAATATATCAAGAGATTATGTTATGACTAACATATATCCAAAGTTCGATTTAACTCTTTCTTTGTCAGCTAATATTGCAGAAAACTTTCTAGAGACTAAATCCTTTAATTTTTTTCAAGGAATGTTTTGCTTTAAGTGTTATAATTTGGAGAATAGAAAGGAAGAAATATCTGAACTTTAACTCCTCACACAGCAACGTATCTATCAATTGTGCATTGATAACCGCTCTATTTGGGGAACCCAAACCCTTCATAAATTTAACTGTCATCTATTAAAATGAAAAGAAGCTCAATACTAGTTTGGGCATGAGCCTCCCTTTTAAATGACTGGAATTGTATGCGCATTTACTCCATGGTGTTGTAGAATAGTAAGAGAAAGAAACTCAGGAAGTATTGTGCGAATATAAGATTTTGTTAAAAGATGTGGAAATGAGATATTGTAAGTATATGGCTGCCTTATTGTTATTTTACGTATATTGGTAGTTCTGAGTAGGCATGTACATTGTGATTCAGGAAACAAGATGGAAAGTTTGTGTAAAATGGATGGCTATAAAACTTAAAGATCTATTTCAAACTTATTGAGGTTTTACAAAAATACATTAAACATTGTATTCTTAAATGAATTACATCTGCTTATGTTAAAAGAAAAGCTATTGATGGAAATATCAAAAACCATTATATACATTTATATGCACTTCTATAATTTTGCTTATTTATTTGTTATTCATTTATTTGAGAGAGGGAGAAAGCATGCATGAGTGGGGGAAAGGGACGGGGAGAGAGAGAGAGGGAGGGAGACAGAGAGAGAGAGAGAGAGAGAGAGAGAGAGAGAGAGAATCTTAAGCAGGTTCCACGCTCAGTGCAGGCTCAATCTCATGACCCTGGGATGACATGAGGCTCAATCTCATAACCCTGAGATCATGACCTGAGCCAAAATCAAGGGTCTGATAGTCAACAGGCTGAGCCACCCAGGTGCCCCTCTATACTACTATTTTTAGATTCTATAGTTCTATTTTATGTTTTAACTTGTTACCTATTTAAGTAATCTCTACACCCAATGTGGGGCTCAAGCTCAAGAACTTGAGATCAGGAATTGCATGATCTTCTGACTGAGCCAGCTAGGCACCCCTATGTACTATTTTAGATTCTTTTTGAGTATTATCAGTTTGGCTAGTTTACCAATTTCTCAAAAATTGTTGCATCACTTAAAACAGAGCATCAACAAAGCATTAGCAATAAGTTTGAGACAGGCTGTGTTCATGTATTTCACACACACTGTGGTGCGAAATTTGGAAGGACTGAGTGCAAACGTTTACTTCATTCAGCAAATATTCCTCTTACACCTTCCATGTGTAATAGCCTGTACTCGACATTTTGTGGGAATTCAAAAGCTGTCAGATGCCATTCCTAACTTAAAGGAAATTTTAATTGGTATTTTAATGTCAGAGGCTATGCATTATTTTAACACGGAAGTAGGGTTTACACGTTGTGCAAAACTGATACCCTTAGCTCCTTCCTAAAAACTGTGCCACCACTGCATTTTCCCATCTGACTTGCAGTAACTCTGTTCCTCCCGTTGACCAAACCAAAATCCTTTGGTTTTTAATTCCTCTCATTCCTTCTCACTCCACACTTAATTTGGTAGGAAATACTGTTGCCTCTATCTTAAACTTTATCCAGAATCAAAGTGTTTCACCTCCTCCAGAGCTTCCATCCCTCTCTCAGATATTGTATAACTTCTGATTGTTCTCCTAACTTCTGTCTTTGCCCCTCCCCTCCCCCACATTCTATTAACACATTTCAGGGTGATCCTGTTAAAACTTAACTCAGATCCTATCATCTCTCTGTGCCAAACCTTTAACGTCTCTCTATTTCACTCATCACAGATAGCTAAGTACTTATAATGGCTTATGAGGTCCTTAAAGAACTTTCCCTCTCTTATTTCTATGACCTCATCTCCTCCTTTTCCTCTCATTCTGTTACAGTTACAGTGGCTTCCTAGCTGTTCCTCAAGCACCCCACTCACACTGCTGCCTTAGAGCTTGGGCACCAGCTGTTTTCCCCCGCCTGTGAGCCTCCTCGTCCAGACAGCCACACGGTTAACACTTGCCACCTCCTTCCAGGCTGCTCTAATGTCTCATTCTCAATGAGGCCTGCCATGACGACCATATTTAAAATCACAAACTTTCACCTGCAGTCCAAATCTCCCTTGCCCCACTTATATTATTTTTTCCTCGGCACTTACCAATTTCTGACATTCTACATAGTTGGACTTATTTATTATGGCTATTTGTATTTGTCTCCCTAGGATCTCTGTTTTGTGTGCTGATGATACTCTGAATTGTTAAGTTAATGCCTGGTGTATAGTAATATTCAATAAATATTTATTGACTAAAAGAAGAGTTAACACTTCTACTAGATTGTGATTTGAGTATAAAATCTCTCTTTTTAAGAGTGTGGCCACCTTGTATTATGTTCTTATGTTGCATTATTACCTTAGTATTTAGTTTCCTATTTTATTTCTAAAGATATAATAATGGATTTCCCTCTAAAGCATCGATATTTGACTCTACAGATGTCTACATTGGCCATGATGTATGAACCAAGGGCTAATATATTTATCTCACTAGTTTTTCTGTTGGTGTCTTGATTTCTTGATTTGTGGCTGCAAACTCAGTGAGCTCTGTTTCTTTCTTTTTAATTTTTTAAAATTTATTTTTATTTATTTTGAGAGAGAGATAGAGAGCAAGCCAGGGAGGAGCAGAGAGAGAGGGCGACAGAATCCCAACCAGCCTGCTCGCTGTCAGCGCAAAGCCCAATGCAGGGCTAGAACTCACAAGCTGCGAGATCCCGACCTGAGCTAAGTCAAGAGCTGCTTAACTGACTGAGCCACCCATGCGTCACCAGTTAGCTCTGTTCTAAAGCTTTTGCTTTGTTCGTTTAGTGATAGCTGCTGCAATTTGTCTCGTTTGCAAATAGTTCTGAAGTGTAAGCTATTCAACAATCTCTTACGTATAAATCCAAACTGCCTATTTGTTCAAGATATACAATGAGAAACCGGAAGTATTTTAAAAAATTTATCTTAACATCTTCTTCCCAAAGTATGCTTTAACCATTGTGCTCTCCTTATTTTAATTAATAAATTACTATTCTTTACATTTAAATACTTTAGAGGTGCTTAATAAATGCTGTGCATTAATTCACTGACTTTAAAGTCCATTTCTCTTTTGCTACTAATTAATTCATTTAATATGTTGAGAGAGATCATCTGGAAAAATGTGATTGTCTGGTTATTGACAGTGCCTTGAACCATTGGGCCTTACCATTATATTTTACTGAGATAATGTAGCATCTAATAGGAGATGTAAATAAATCTCGGTTTTTTTTTTAAGATCACAACTTCTAACGTGAAATGGCTTACCTATTTTGAAAGTTTCAAATTAAATTTGGCAACACATTCTGTTGGCGAGGATCTTCAGAAAAAGGCCCTCTTGTGCACTGCTGATAAGAAGGCAAAACAATACATCCCATGTGGAGGGAAATTTGGTAACATCTGGCAAAATGACATAGATTCAAAATCTTGAGTCCAGTTCTCCAAGAGCGGGCTCTGAAATGAAGATTCGTGTACAAAATGGGTAATTAGGGAAGTGCTCCCAGGAAACTGCAAAGGGAGTGAGGGCAAGAAAGACAAAGATGTCTTGGAAGATTTCACTTTCAGGCAGTTTTCAGAAAGAAGCGTCTGCCTGATTTCACAGGAGTACCTGGGCTTTCACACTCTGACACCAATTCATCCTTTGTTAAAAGCCTCCCAGGAAGGAGGTAAGTTCAGTGGTGCCTGCTCCAGTATCTTGAGGGCAGTCCTTTAGTTGCAGCTGAGGGCCATGAAGAGCAAAGACTCCCAGAAGCTGGGGGAGGAGCGCACAGAAATGGGAAGAACGGGGATCTTGAGGGAGCAAAGACCATGTCTGCTATATGCAGCAATCCCATCTCTACGAAGATATTCCAAACATGTACTGGCAAAGATACAGTGAGGACTCCACAGGCTGTTTAGAGGGGTCCTACTTATTATACCAAAGAATGGAATTAATCCACCTATCAGTCGGTAGGAGACTACTTGGTACATTCATATATTGAAGAACCTTAATTACAAATTGAATGAGGGTGATATCTTTCTACTGATGGTTTTGTCTGAGTTCTATTGTTAAGTGAAAAAAGCAAGTATGCTAATTTTTGTCTAAGAAAGTGATGGAAATACGAATATTAACATGTATTACTTGCTTATATTTTCAAAAATATATAAAAGGAAAATTACCTCAAAATTAATGAAAGTGGTTAGTTTCAGGGGGAGCAAAAGAACAGAATTAATGGGACAGGGATGGAAGCAAGATTTTTGTGGTGCATCTTGTTAGGGAGCTGTGTAACTGTTTAACAGGATTGAAAACAATTGCTAAACAGTCTAGTTAAAAACAGTCAACACAATTGATTTGTATCCAGACACAAATTTAAATGTGCCTAAATATTGTTCTCCTAACTTCTGTCTTTGCCCCTCCCCTCCCCCACATTCTGTTAACACATTTCAGGGTGATCCTGTTAAAACTTAACTCAGATTCTATCATCACTCTGTTCCAGACCTTTAATGTCTCTCTGTTTCACTCATCACAAATAGCTAAGTACTTATAACTGAAACAAGTGAACCTAACTTTATATCAGTTGGAGGAGTGACCACACTTAGAGAAAAGAGAATTACCTTTAAACACAATACTTGATTGGATATCCTGAGTGTAGTATATTCAAATGATTAAAAAAAATATTAAACTTTATTCAATAATCTTAGTTTCAATGGTAATATTAACATAATTTTGAAATTATTTTAGGTGTACTTTAAAATAAAAAAAATTATATTAGTATCTTTGGAAACCATAATTTTTTCAGGTAGAGAAAAAAGATAAAATTATAAGATATGAAAGCTAAGTAAATCTATATGAAATCTATATAATATTAAACTAAAAATATCAATATTGATTCAAACTCACTGTGTGTGTGTGTCAGTGTGTGCGCACGCATTATTTATTTCACTAATGTCCACTGGAAAACAAGTCCTGAGAATTCTGTAGTGATGTGCACCCTTAGAACCCAGCTTGCAGTATGTAAACATCATTTGCCACTGAAAGGAACCAGGGTCTAGGGTTCCTCTGGGAATTCACTGATTCTATACCTAAATGTAAAAGCCAAAATTATAAAATTCTTAGAAGAAAATATAGGAGTCTTCATGATCATGAGTTAGGTAATAATTTCTTAGATTCAACACCAAAAATACACAAGCAATAAGAGGAAGATCAGTAAGTTGGATTTCATCATCAAGAAAGTAAAAAGACAGCCACAGCCTGGGAGAAAATATTTGAAAATCATACGTCTGATAAGGAACTGGAGTCCAGAATGTAAACAAACTCTCAAACCTTAATAATAAAAAGACAACCCAACAACCCAATTATAAAACTGGAGGGGCGCCTGGGTGGTGCAGTCGGTTAAGCGTCCGACTTCAGCCAGGTCACGATCTCACTGTCCGTGAGTTCGAGCCCCGCGTCGGGCTCTGGGCTGATGGCTCAGAGCCTGGAGCCTGTTTCCGATTCAGTGTCTCCCTCTCTCTCTGCCCCTCCCCCGTTCATGCTCTGTCTCTCTCTGTCCCAAAAATAAATAAAAAAACGTTGAAAAAAAATTAAAAAAAAAAATAAAACTGGGCCAAAGATTTGAACAGACGTCTCTTCAGGGAAGATATATGAATTGGTAATAAGCACACACACACACACACACACACACACACACACACACCTCTGAACATCATTAATCAGTGAGGAAAGACAAATCAAAGCCACAGAGATATCACTTACAAAGAAAGTGGCTTTAATAAAAAAGGCAGACAATTACCAGTATTGGCAAGAATGTGGAGAAATTGGAAACATAATTCGTTGCTAGTGGGAATGTAAAATGGGCAGCCATTTTGGAAAACCATCTGGCAGTTGTTCAAAATGTTGAACATAGAGTTATATGAAATAGGGATTCCACAACTAGTTCTGTACTCTAGATAGATAGAAGTTCACACAATAACTAGTATATGGACATTCATAGCAGCATTATTCATAATAGCCAAAGGCATTTGAATGGCTATGAACATATGAATGGGTAAACAAAATGTGGTATACCCACACAATGGGAAATTATTCAGCAATAAAAAGGAATGAAGTATATTTAAAAAAAAATATAACTATGGGCTCATAATGGTACCTAACATACATACACAAACATGCACAATTAGTTAGCACTGGTAGTTACTATCTTACCATTCTGAAAATTGATGAAACAAATAGATAAAAATACCATTTTTCAAATTGTCGATTTAGCTTAACAATATTTATTTATAATACTATTCCAATCGGATGCGACTTAAAGATATTTAAAATTTTTTTTACATTTATTAATTTTTGAGAAACAGAGTGAGACACAGCATGAGCGGGGGAGGGGCAGAGAGAGAAGGAGACACAGAATCAGAGGCAGGCTCCAGGCTCTGAGTGAGCAGTCAGCACAGAGCCTGATGCGGGGCTCGAACCCATGAACTGTGAGATCATGACCTTAGCCAAAGTCAGATGCTCAACGGATGAGCCACCCAGGCGCCCCTAAAGATATTTTATACTAAATCTAAAATATAAAAACCTGTAGGTTATAAATTTGACAATTACATTGCTAAGATTGAAAATAACTTTTACTTTTTTTCCTTCATAAGTTTATTTTTTTTTCTTTTTCTGAACTTTCTGCTTTTGTTTCTTTGCTTCGTACTCCATGGTTCAACCACTCTTAGGAAATACTGCTCCTACTGAAAACAATAACAACAACAACAACAACAACAACAACGAAACTTTGAGTGCTACCTGGAAACAAATTTTTTCGCACATACCTGGATACAACTTGTGGCTCAGTTCCTTCTCTTTGTAAACGGCGTTAAGTTGAAACCTAAAGTGCTTATTTAGCAAGAGGCTTCCTAGAGGTTCTGAAAATCAATCAGCACCAGCCAAAGATTATCATGTCATTAACAAGGGCATACATTAGATGAAAGCAAAGATTTCAACTTACAGTCAAATTAGAAAAAAATTGATAAAACAGTAATTTTGACGATCGCTTGACATCGAATAAAAATGAACAGAAATTAGAATCCTCTCACCCTTAAATGTTGCTCACAGACATAATAGCTTTCACAATGTATTATCTTTTTGCAAGAAAACATGTGTATATACATGTTTGTATATGTATATATATACATACATATGTGTATGTATATATACACATATGTATGTATATATATACATATATATTGTTTTCCATGTGAGTCTGCATTTAAGGCTCCCATTTGACTTACAGAGTTAATCCTAAAATCTAGACCACAAGGTTGTGAAAAACTTGTTTCCGTTTTGTTGTTACAGAGAAGCAGCGCAAGGGAAAGCCAGCAAGCAGTGGAACTGGTCAGTGCGTCCACCACCCCCAGGTGCTGTCCTGGTGAGATCTGTCAGTCCTCTCCGCCTTGTGCACTGATGCTGAAGACTCCCCCCTGACCAGAGCCTAGTCATTTGCCAGGCTCTCCCCATCACGGGGAGTTACACGGCAACTGATCCTCATGTTCACCCTGCTGTCAAAGCATTCCAATTTTTAATCGCTACATGACTTGTCAGATTCAATATGAACCACATGGTTACAATTAAAACCTCTCTAATAAGGAGAATGCCAAAAAAAAAAAAAAAAGAGGGGTGGTGGTTTAGGCATGTTTCCCGTCACTGTTCACATTCTGAAACTAAGTTTAAGAAAGTTCCTCAACTAAAATTTATGTTTGCGTGTTGAGAAACTAAACTCTTATGCCCTTAATTCTTACGATAAACCACAGAGTCATTGAAAGTATGTGCCTGCACTTACTGAGTATTTCTAAGGTTCTGGCTGACTCTCATCGAGTACATTTCCACTATGGAAAAGAATCCGTCTCCCATGATGAGGGAAGAAGGCAGCCAAACTCCGGTTCCAGATCTGTCCACCACACCTGTCACTTCCGCACCTACTGGGAGACATTTTCTTCTTGGCTATGTTGAGCTGGAAATGCTGAAGCATATTTTAAGAACTCTTCTTTAACTCAAGAGAAGGAAGTTTATTTTCCTGAGAATGTCACAGTCCCAGTTCTTTCTCCCCTAGAGTTTGCAATTTTGAATTTCCGCAAGACCGAGAATTAAAATGAAGATGGAAGACATATTTTATTCATTACACTTTGAAATTAACTTACTTGCAGCTGTATATAAATACTGATCCTATGTTAAAAGAATTTTTTTTTAACGTTTAGTTATTTTTGAGAGAGACAGAGACAGAGAGAGAGCAGGGGAAGGGTCGAGAGAGGGGGACACAGAATCCAAAACAGGCTCCAGGTTCTGAGCCGTCAGCACAGAGCCTTACACGGGGTTCAAACTCACAGACCCCGAGATCATGGTCTGAGCTGAAGCCGAAGACTTCATCAACCGAGCCACCCAGGTGCCCCACTGATCCTATGTTTCAGACCATGTGTAAAAGAGATGTGCCAAGTACTGGTATTTACTGGATTCTGACAAGGTTTTTCCGTGCAGATGAAAGTTTTATCAGTCAACAGACACATCAGGCTCTTTGTGGAAAAGATACAATAGTATGTATGATAGCTGCAGACAGCCCATTCCAATTCTACAGCATTCTCCAGCGTTCACTGAGATTAGATAAGGGAAAAAAATAGTCTTAGGGCCCTATATGGACTAAATACCTTGGAAGTTAGACATTTCTATATTTGACTTAGTTCACTAAAAAAATTAACTTCTATCCTGATATCTCAGGATTCTTTTCCAAAACATTTATCTGAGTGCCTTTTAGGTATTTATTTTCTGAATGCCATCAAACAGCAAAAAAACTGTAATGTTAATCTATAGTTCTGTTTTCTTCTTTTTTAAAAATTTTGGGGGAGACTGGGTGGCGCAGTCGGTTAAGCTACCGACTTCAGCCAGGTCACGATCTCGCGGTCCGTGAGTTCGAGCCCCGCGTCGGGCTCTGGGCTGATGGCTCAGAGCCTGGAGCCTGTTTCCGATTCTGTGTCTCCCTCTCTCTCTGCCCCTCCCCCGTTCATGCTCTGTCTCTCTGTGTCCCAAGGAAATAAATAAACGTTGAAAAATTTTGTCTCGCCGTGGTAAGAACACAACATGAGATCTACCATTGTAACAATTCTTTTAAGTTTTTATTTAAATTCCAGGAGAGTTAACATACAGTGTAATATTAGATTCAGGTGTAATATTAGAATCACATTATAGTGATTCATCACTTCCATACATCACCCAGTGCTCATCAAAACAAGTGCACTCTTTAATCCCCATCACTTAGTTAATCCACCCTCGACACCCCCCTTCTGGTAACCGTTAGTGTGTTCTCTATAGTTAGGAGTCTATTTCTCGGTTTGCCTCTCTCTGTCTTTTTTGTTTCTTTGTTCATTTGTTTTATTTCTTAAATTATGCATGTGAGTGAAATTATATGGTATTTGTTTTTCTCTGACTGACTTATGTCACTCAGCATGATACTCTCTAACTCCATCCATGTCATTGCCAGTGGCAAGATTTCATTCTTTTTGATATAAAGAATTTTATATATCTTTTTGATATAAAGAATGAAATCTTGCCATTGGCAATGACATTATATATCTATATCTAGATATAGATATATAGATATAGATATGTGTGTGTGTATGTGTATGTATATACATTACTTCTTCTTTATCCATTCCAGTAGTTGATGAACACTTGGACTGTTCCATAATTTGGCTATTGTTGAAAATGCTGGTATAAATATCAGGGTGCATTTATCGCTTTGAACTAGTATTTATTCTTTTGGTAAACATCTAGTGGTTCAATTGATGGAACATAGAGTAGTTCTATTTTTAGCTTTTTGAGGAACCTACATACTGTTTTCCAGAGTGGCTGTACCAATTTGCATTCCCACCAACAATGCAATAGGGTTCCTCTTTCTCCACATCCTTGCCAAAACCTGTTTCTTCTTGTGTTGTTAATTTTAGCCATTCTGACAGGTGTGAGGTGATCTCTCACTGTAGTTTTGATTTGTATTTCTTTCTGATGATCAGTGATGTTGAGCATCTTCTCATGTGTCTATTGCCCATCTGTATGTCTTCTTGGGAAAAACATTTGTTCATGTCTTCTGCCCATTTTTTAATTGGATTATTCATTTTTGGGGTGTTGAGTTTGATAAGTTGTTTATATATTTTGGATACTAACCCTTTATCAGTTATGTCATTTGCAAATATCTTCTCACATCCCACAGGTTGTCTTATAGTTTGGTTGATTGTTTCCTTTGTTGTGCAGTAGTTTTTTATTTTGATATAGTCCCAATAGTTTGTTTTTGATTTTATTTCCCTTGCCTCTGGGGATGTATCTAGAAAGAAGTTGCTATGGCCAATGTCAAAGAGGTTACTGCCTATGTTCTTCTCTAGGATTTTAATGGTTTCATGTCTCACATTCAGGTCTTTCATCCATTTTGAGTTTATTTTTGTGTATGGTGTAAGGAAGTGGTCCAGTTTCATTTTTTTTTGCACGTAGCTTGGTTTCCCAACACCATTTGGTTTCCCAACAGTTTCCCAACATCATTTGTTGAAGAGACTGTCTTTTTCCCATTGTATATTCTTTCCTGCTTTGTTGAAGATTTACTGACCATATAGTTGTGGATTCATTTATGGTGTTTCTATTATGTTCTATTGATCTATATGTCTATTTTTGTGTCCCTACCATATTATTTTGATCACTACAGCTTTGTAGTATAACTTGAAGTCCAGAAATGTGATGCCTCCAGCTTTGCTTTTCTTTTTCAAGGTTGCTTTGACTATTTAGGGTCTTTTATTGTTCCATACAAATTATAATATTGTTCATTCTAGCTCTTTGAAAAATGTTAGTGGTATTTTGATAGGGATTGCATTAAATATGTAGATTGCTTTGGGTAGCATTGACATTAAAACAATATTTGTTCTTCCAATCCGTGAACATGGAATGTCTTTATATTTCTTGTATCATCTTCAATTTTTTCATCAGTTTCTTACAGTTTTCAGAGTACAGATGTACAGGGTACATCTTTGGTTAGGTTTAGTCCTGGGAGTCTTATTGTTTTGGATGCAACTGTAAATAAGATAGATTCTTTAATTTCTCTTTCTGCTCCTTTATTATTGGTGTATAGAATTGATTTTGTACACTGTGACTTTACTGAATTCATTTATCAGTTTTAGCAGTTTTTGGGTGGAGTTTTTTGTGTTTTCTGTATAGAGTATCATGTTGTCTGCAAAAAGTGAAAATTTGACTTCTTCCTTGCCACTTTGGATGGCTTTTATTTCTTTTTGTTGTCTGATTGCTTATAGCTAGGACTTCCAGTACTATGTTAAATACCCTCTTAATAAAATTTTAAGTTTACAAATCATTACTGTTGACTATGGGTACAATGTTATACAGCAAATCTCTAGAGTTTATTCATCTTGCTTGCTTGAAACTTTATGCTCATTGATTAGTAATTTCCCATTGAGAACTTTGTTATGGAAAGTGTGAGCTAAATAATGAAATCCCAGAAAAGCACTAAATGAGTAAGATTCGCCATTACCAGATCTATATTGTTGCCATGTGTCACAATCTCTCAAACTAGGAAAACGTTTTAATGATTTATGGAATACGGATTTCCATTAATTCTTCAGAATTGTCAAGCATATCTCATACAAAAGCATGTCTACATAGCAAAGATCAACGCTTCATTTATCATTTAATAAAGAAGTCAAGGAGAAAACTCTACTTGCCACTTTCCTTTCCACTTGCTGTAGGCTAGTACTGTACCAAGAAATATGTTGAAAGGGGACATCTAAGCACATCTTTTTAACTATCAAAATCATACACAACTTAAGAGTTTATTGAGTAGAAATATTTACAGTATCTCTACCTCATTTACCAACACAGAACCATGGCTTCTATTCCATTGACCTAGGCTTCTTGGGGCCATCACCATGCCTCTGTATCCACAATAGGAATACAGTTGTTAATCATGCATGCAGTAGATGCTAATGAAAGAATTAGTAAGGTAGACTTCTTACAAAGATAAAAACTAATTTAAGTCAATAAAGAATCATCATCCCAGCAAACTATTATCCATAATGACTTTCAAATGGCATACATGTTGAGAGAATCATATCCCTAGAGTTTTTTCTTTATTCTTTTTATCATTTTTCTCCATTTTATTTTATAAACTAGAATTGAATGTCATATAATATTAGGACTCTTAAACTTCCTACCCATTACTCTAGTACAAGTTATACAAACTTGCAATGTCGAGTCAACTTATTAAGAGAAAATAGAAATAGCCTATGCCTGGTTAACTAAAAACTTAGAGTATTTCCCATTTAAATTGGTAACTGAAATTTACACCTTCAAAGTTGGAATCTGTTCTTTTTAATTAAACTCAAGCACATTCCAGTAAAAAGGTGAGTTTGATGAGATTGTACTGAAGTTCTCAATTCTGGTATGACACATTTGAATTAATTGGTTATTTCTTTCTTCTTTGATAGAAAAACAAACTGCAACATCACACTATGAATCCACATCAGTGAGTACACTTTTACCTCAACCATTTTATTATTACTGCAAAAATTCACATGTTAGAATTTGGGGTTATGTATTGAAAGAATTAAATTACATCCATTGTTTGTACTTTCCACTGTTTGGTCTTTTGGTGTTGTTTTCTGTTTACCCAACAGAGTTTTCCACTCCGTCCAAATCTTTGTGTGTACTTGGGAAGCAAAGGTCTTTACCTCTAAGAGGGCTGACCTGGGGCATTGGTGCAGATTAGATGTCATCCTGCACCAACTACCCGGCATCCTCCACAAATCATATTCTGCTTTATTTCATGTGGCCCAACCCACTCGACTAACCATTGAGAATGAGGAACACTGCTACTGCTACATCATCACAGTGATGAACAGTGCTTGAATTTATTTGTATATATGTTTAAAAACCTTTTAAATTTAAATTAAATTGTAATTCAGAGGCTCCTGTCAGGAAAATTGTATCTTCTTTTTTTTTCTCATCCTTTTCTATAGTACCAGTTGATAAGTTTTCAACACAATTTTACTTTTTACTTTGAGATAATATGAGAGTGACTTACATAACTTCGTATGTTATATTCTATTAAATATTTATAATCTATTGACTAGGCTAATCAGATTTAGCAATAGAAATATAGGACACCCAGTTAAATTTGAATTTCAGATAAATCATGGAATTTTAAAGCTCATTTGGGACATAGTTTCCCATGTTTCCTGATTGTTTACCCAAAATTTGAATTTAATTTGGTGTCCTGTATGTTATCTTACAATCGTACTTGTTGATTTGTTCAAATTTTCTAGGAAACATAATTCTAAAACTAAGAAAGGGGCCACAATAGGAACCCATTCTGACATGATGAATTATTACATATAGCGAGATATACTGAAGGCTAGAGAATATCCATCAAAAGTAGCATATTCACAGAGTAAAACACAATTTGGGATGACTTAATCCCTATCCCATGGTCATAAAAGTGTTCATCGATTGAGTATCTGTGACACTCAAGTATCTTTGAAGTCGGGTTGGCAGCTCCTATGCCCAAGAGAGAAATGCAGCGATGGATGTGATGCAGTTATTTAGGTACAAAGAGAAGAGGCCTAAAACAGAAACGTAAAGACCCCTGCATGTAAGGGGTGGCAGAAGAAGACTACTTCAGAAAGAGACTGTGAAAGGGCATCAAGGGGAGGAAGACAGGAAGAAGCATTCTCCACTGAACACTCCCCACTGAAATAAGCCACAGTGCTTGAGAAGATGGCTACTTCTAAGACAAAGGAGGTAAGGAAAGATTCAAGATAAGCTTGAAATATTGGTGGTATTGGAGATAGGTACTGAAAAGATGGTGTAGAAATGCCATAAGGATCCAGGAGCCAACATGAAGGGACTCCCATAAACCCAGACAATAGTAATATACTAGAATTCATTAAATAAAAGTTGATTCCACGAGTTTCTACTGACAATAATAGAAGATAGATAGATAGATAGATAGATAGATAGATAGATAGAGGAGAAGGGAAACTTGTTCCTTAACAGCGAGGTGCTGATTAATAAATATAGAAAGAATGATGGAATCACTACTGTGCAACCATAACTGTAAAAACTGATTGAAGAAAGAATCAAGGGTGAGTGTAGAGGTTAAATGAGGTTCAGTCTATTTACATAATATCAAGTATCTCCTCACAAACTACTATTACAGTTCATCTTCCTTATTCACAAATTCCACATTTGTGAATTCACCTGCTCCTTAAAAGGAGGTAACCCCAAGTTCAACACTCACAGCATTTTCTCAGTCATTCATGGATATGCACCAAAGGGTAAAAAGTCTGAAGTCCCCAATGTGCACATTCTCGTCTGAGGTTGAACAGGGCAATACTCTGCCTTCTTATTTCAGCTGTCGTTCTGTAAACAAGAGTCTTTTTCAAGGTATATTTATTGTCAAGTTTTTGTATTTTTGTGCTTTTTATTGGTTGTTTTGCTGTTTTTAAAACTTTTTTTAAAGTTTATTTATCTTGTGAAAGGAGAAAGAAAGCACACACGCAAGCAGGGGGAGAGGCAAGAGAGAGAGGAGGATGAGAATTCCAAGTAGACTTCGTGCACTGTCAGCACAGAACCCGCAAACTGGGGCTCGAACCAGCAAACTGTGGGGTCACGACCCGAGCTGAAATCAAGAGTTGGATGCTTAACCAAGTGAGCTGGTTATTTTGCTGTTTACCTTGTCTCCAAAGTGAAAGTCTTAAGGGTGAGAACATTATAATGTGACTCGTGGAGAAAACACTGTTAGATAAGTTTCTTCAGGCATGAATTACAATGTTGTCCACGTGTTCAATTAATGTTAATGAGTTGACAACATATATTGAGTAAAGTGTCTTTGAATAAACAAATGGAAATACTCATAAAACAAAGTCATGGATTGATTGGTTGATGAAAATGTTATGATTAGAGGCTCTCAGACACTTAACCCTGTATTTCCTTTGGAAGCAATGTTCAGTACTTGCTAAGTCAGTGTTCACAGAAAGTCTGTAACACATAACTATTTTGAATAATGACACTCAACTGTTACTACAAAGAGAGAAATAATAAGCATACAGTGGAGATAAGCTTTAACCAATTGATCCAAATTAATATCACTAGTAAGGAGCAAATGGACATTATGGTCCACCAGATCTGATATTCTGAAAAGCAGATAACATTCCTCATCCAGCCCAAAATGTTTAAAGTTGAATTGAATATGGAGAAAACGAGAGAACTCTCACAAGGTAAAAAGCATTTTATAAAACAATTCGTTTATGTTCTTAAAAAACGTCAATGGCTTAAAAAAATCAAAGAAAGATTGAGGAACTTGTCCATATTAAATAGTCTACCAGAGTTATGCAAATGCATTGTGCAATTCTTCACAAAAGTCTGTACAAAGAAAGAAGCCATAAACTTCATTAAGAAAATGGACTGTATTTGGTAACAGTTTTATACCAATACTTAGTTCCTGAATTTGATCATTGTACTGTGGAGATGTACAAGAATATTTTTGTTCTTAGGAAATACGTATAGAAGTGACATGGGGTAATGGGAAGTATGTAACTTTGGCTGAAAACATTCAGGAAAAAACTTGGTATATATTATCTACCTATCATCTATTGAGAAGAAGAGACAGGACAAAAGAAACGACATATTACAAACAGGTGATTCTGGGTAAAGGGAATTATTTACATAATTCTTGCAACTTTGGTTTGTTCAGAACAATTTCAAGACACACAGTTTTTAAAAGGATGGGAAGGAGGCTCAGACCAGTGTGCTGTCAGAGGAGTCTGGGGAAGAAGAAATCGTCCGTAGTGTCATATGCTACAGAGGTGAGTGAGGTTGGGGATTTAGGTTAGATTTAGCCAGCGGGGAGTTGCTAGTGATGCTAATTTCCATGGGTTTGTAGACATAGAAGGCTGCTTGTCATGGGTGCAAATGAAGTGGTGTGTGGAAATACACCAAACTCTAGAAGTTTAGCTGTTAAAAGGAATACGGTAAGAGGTGGAATGAGGGACGGAATTGTGGTTTTTGTTTGTTTGATTGTAAATTGGAGAGGTGTAAGCATTTTTAAATAGGGATGGGGACCCACCCTTGGCATGTGAGAGAGAGGGGGCCAAGCTGAAGACAAATGGAAAGGAAATAATAATTGAAAAGGGAGAGTTCTCATGAAAAATAGAAGCCGCAATGAAAAGCACAGAGAGGATAGGAGGCAATGTTGAACTCTGCTTAATTAACTGGAAAATGAATCTTTTTAAAAATCGGCACGGTGTCATGATATTTTTTAGGTTTTCTTAGGAAATGTCAGTTTATGAAATCCCTTAGGTTATGATAAAGAGAGTAGTATATTAATATAGAGAATATGTTTTATTTTTAAAAATTTTTTAAATTTCTTTTTAAAAACTTTTTTTTAACATTTATTTACTTTTGAGACAGAGAGAGACAGAGCATGAGCAGGGGAGGGTCAGAGACAGAGGGAGACATAGAATCCGAAACAGGCTCTAGGCTCTGAGATGTCAGCCCAGAGCCCGATGCGGGGCTCGAACTCACGGACCGTGAGCCGAAGTCGGACACCCAACCGACTGAGCCACCCAGGCGCCCCTAATTTTTTAAATTTCTTAATTGATATTCAAGTTAGTTAATATGCAGTGTAGACTTGGCTTCGGGAGTAGAACCCAGTGATTCATCGTTTACATTAACAGTGCCCATCATTTAACCCACCCCCACCTGGAGCCATCAGTTTGTTCTCTGGATTTAAGAGTATCTTTGGGTTTGCCTCCCTCTCTGTTTTTATCTTATTTTTTCTTTCCCTTCCCCTATGCTCATCTGTTAAGTTTCTCAAATTCCACATATGAATGAAATCGTATGAGATCTTTCTGACTGACTTATTTTGCTTTAAATTAAAGGCGCTGCAGTATGCTTTCAAATCTGGAAAAAAAACAATAATTTATCTTTACTACTGTGAAAAAACATAAGGATGTTTATGGAAGTCATATGTCCTAGCATCTTTTCTATTGTCTCTAAAATATCTCCCCTGTGAACGTGTCCATTCTCCTGATATCAGCTCTGGTTTCAGGCCCACACTTCTAACTGCCTTCCAAAGTTTGACATTTGGATGTTTCACCTTACATGCCATAATCTTTGTCCCCAGACCTGCTTCTTTCCATTTTTTCAGTAGGTAGTTGAGATGAAAAATAACACGGCACAAAGTATTTTGATAGACATAGTGTTTTTTAAATGAACGAATAATTGCATAATGCATTCTTCCACTTTTCCAGGGTGCCAGGACAGGAATCATGCGTTCCAAAGAGAAGAAAAGTATCCCATTTAATTTATTTTTTGGCCACATACCTAATTGAGGAGGTGATGATGCAGCATTTATGGAGTAGCCTAAAAAACAAACAACACTAGGGGGCGCCTGGGTGGCGCAGTCGGTTGAGCGTCCGACTTCAGCCAGGTCACGATCTCGCGGTCCCTGAGTTCGAGCCCCGCGTCGGGCTCTGGGCTGATGGCTCAGAGCCTGGAGCCGGTTTCCGATTCCGTGTCTCCCTCTCTCTCTGCCCCTCCCCCGTTCATGCTCTGTCTCTCTCTGCCCCAAAAATAAATAAACGTTGAAAAAAAAAATTTAAAAACAAACAAACAAACAACACTAAGTGTGAAGTCTACTTTAAAGTCTCATTAAATGCTAAGGGAATTGTTAAAATTTCAAACCCATAATGAAAATAATCAACCTTGGTGCTTGTGCTTGAATCTGAGCTGCAATCGAACAAATGGAACTACTTTGGCCGCATGTGACATAGATTTGCTAGCACCAGCTCCATAATAACCCCGAGGAACTTTTCGAAAGTTTAGGCAGATTATGGGATGTAAATACTAACCAGTGAAACAGCTCTCACTGAAAATGGTAACAGTGAGTTCAATATTTCTGTTTGTGTGGGAACAGGAAGAAGTGGTAGGGGAAAACTGAAAAAAACAAAAAACAAAAAAAGAAAGGGAAGTCAGGGACAAATATTTCTCTAGGAAAAATAGAAAAGCAGGATCTTCTTTTTTTTTCTGGTATTATGTACCAGAATGTTAGTTGTATTAACTCTCTGCTTATTCTTCTTTGAGTTGTTGGGACCAAAGCCATGTGACATTTACTCCACAGTTTCTTTGTATGCTACATTTTTTTATTTTCCTTGGACAAAAGCCCATGGCAACTCACTTGATTGGGGCAACACATACACAAGCTTTTAGAATCTCAGAATCATCAACTATAAAGGGGATCAGATTATTTTAGTAGTAAATTAGGTTAAGCTGTGTTTTTAGAAAGAGCTGTACTTATAATTTTTGCTACGGGGTCATACTTGAATGGGTAGTTGTATGAGAAATTGCTATAACTTTTGTTGCTGTTATTTCTCCAAGACATATATATATATATATATATATATATAGATAATGTTAATCTTGTTCTTCTAGAGTTGCAGTCCTTTTTCTTAATGTCCTCCTATGATCTGGGTCCACTAGCATTTGTGGAACCACTTCGAAAAGACATTAACTCCGAGACACACAACAGCTACAGTTTAAATACGCGAGCAGATCCACCGAAAAATTCTCATTCATAAAATAAATGGTGCTGTGTAACAAGTTCATGTGACTGTGGAAATTTGAAAAATGTGTTATTGCTTGGGTCATTTCAAAAACCATGATTTGAAAAAATATGGTGTGAGTTGTAATTCTTTCTAATTAAAAACCAGGCAAGCCCTTAGGTGGGAGTCACAGTGAGCTGCCCTGAGTTTTTCCCAAGCCTAACAAAAGAAAGAAGGACCGGCCACCGCTTGTGCCTGCCAACCGTGCATTGTTCAAGGAATCAAAATAAAGAGGCAACGGGGTCAAGGGTGAGGAGCTCATATTTCCACTCTACATGACCCCGTCTCGGGGCTGGGGTGCTCTTGTCATCTGTTTCTGAAGGTCTCTCAACACAAGACTCTCCTCCAGCCGTTTTGGCAAACTCCTGTGTGGACTATGCCGGTGATTAATGAAAAGGGCTCACAGGAGACCTTCTTAAAATGCTTTGGACAAAAGGGTCCTCAGCACGAAGGCTCCACAAGAATACCTGCAGACATTACTGTCTTGAGAATATCGTGGAAATATCTGTGTTTTCCACCAATTCTACCTTTTTACAACATATCAAGTAACTTGATTAATGGTATGCCACTTTCCATTCTTGTTACAGGCTGTCACCAGAATACTTAAACTTTCACACTTCATGTCGTTGCAGAATACTTGGTTGTTTTTCATGTTATTTTCATTATTTGAAGTATTAGGTGACCACTGGGTTGAATTCCGAAACTCCATTTAGTCCACAAATAGTGGAAAATTATAATCGTGTTCCGGCAAATAAAACGTAGACGTATAAGGCAATTTTTACGAAAATCTGAGAAGGGAGAACACAAATTATGAATACTATCCTTGTGACATGGTAGGCACCTGAATAAAAAGCACACAAAAGTATACTCCGTTATAATCCACACCTTGTGATTATCACATACACGCTGGCTGCTTTGCTAGAAATTTCTCAAGAGATTATAAGAGATATTAATGAAAATCCAAAAGTGATTTTAAAAGATTTTTCCCCCCAAATACTTACAAGACAGTGAAATTAAACATGCTGTGGCTATTATTTTTTCCAGTGGTTTGGGACAGTGAAATAAGACATGGGCTCTAGTTCTAAGAGCTATCAGGGGTCCAATTTCTGGAAACCCTAACGTCTAATGCCTAACCTACAACTGTACTGATTAGGACAGTGTTTCACCAATTCCGCACTGTTCACACTAATGAGCCTGCAGAAAACTAGGAATTATCAGTTAAAGCTGCTGTTAAGCTGCTCCCCTCACAGTATATCAGCTGCACGACTTTCTTACTATCCTACAATTCAATATAGCATCTCCTGAAACAGTCGGCTTCTAGTTAACATACACATTTGTTGTGAAAGAAGGAAGGAAAGGAGAGGCAATATTTGTCTATGACCATGAGTGTAAAATGCCTCCAACCAAAAGTTGTTGCTTCAAATAGCACATTCTATCAAATAACATCCCTTTACTTTGTCTGCATAGAATTTTATAGGAATATACTTTTGACCAAATGCAAAACCTTTCCTCCCATTTTCTGTGCTTACTCGTTTTTCAGAGCCAACGGTGTTCAGCTTTCCTAACCGCTGAAGTGTAAATCACAACTGGGAGACTATTGAGGCGATTTGGGCCAAACTGCAGAGAAACAAGAGAAAAAGGGTAAAAACACGTCTTTTCATTAGATTTCATTAAATTTAAATTTAGATAACTAGGAACAAGGCAGCTATTTCCTGTTTTATCCAGGTGTTTAACCTCCAAAATAACCATGGCTGTTGAGAAGTCATGTCTGTGTTTTGAGAAGTGCAGTCACACTTTCCAGATAAACTAAATTATGATTACAGAATAGCCTTTTTGTTGAGAGATTCACTGCAAATTTCAGGTTGCTGAAAAACTGATACCAAGGGGAAGGTTAACACAATACATACATACAAGCAGAGGGAAATGAAAATCTTTTTTTCAAAACCGTTACAAGGCCTCTTTGCTTCTTTCCAGGAACTGTCAGTCAAATATAAAGTTCCAACCCCTGTCCTTCTTTTCCTCCGAAATGATTCTTTGATCATATCCGTCTACATGCTCCTCACACCTCTTCCTCCAGCACCCCCTCCTGCACCCCCACCTGTGTCTCTTACTCTCTTGTCTGTCCCTCGTAGGTTAAGTGGCAGGGTGGTTTGAGGGGTAAGAACCTGACCTCGTGCCTCCAGGTCTGAAATTTGGCTTTCTCGTTTACCAGCTGTGTGTGCTCAAATTATTTAACCTCGCTAGGCCCCGTTTCTTCAAATGTAAAATGGAGATCAAAATAGTATCTACATTGCAAGCTTGATAAGAGAGTTAAAGTGTTAATTTATGTGAAGCATGGAACACGGTAGGCATTAAATTATTACTAGGGCCACTTGCATGCAGGTGTCTCCCACATAACCTCCTTGGAGGCAGGGGCCCAGGTTTCTTTTTCTTTTAAAAAAACTCCTGGGTTACCCGTTTCAGTGTTCAGTAGTCCGAGCTCTTTTTTTATTTTTTATTTTTTATTTTTTTTTTAAATATTTTTTAACGTGTATTTATTTTTGAGACAGAGAGAGACAGAGCATGAATGGGGGAGGGTCAGAGAGAGAGGGAGACACAGAATCTGACACAGGCTCCAGGCTCTGAGCAGTCAGCACAGAGCCCGACACGGGGCTCGAACTCACGGACTGTGAGATCGTGACCTGAACCGAAGTCGGACGCTTAACCGACTGAGCCACCCAGGCGCCCCCCGAGCTCTTAAACGAGTAGTGAACGAAGGAAAGAATAAAGGGGAATGGATTGCAATGGTTAGAAGTTTAATCATCTGACGAGAGTTGATTGTGTCTCAGACAGATTTTGCTCTGCTCTCTCATCTTTGCTTCCATTTCTCCACTTTCCATTTGCTTCCGCCTGGAATTCACTCTGACCTGTCTGCAGCCTGAACCCAAAGTCGGAGCACAACTTTCCAAGCTGATAGGTCCTTCTGGAAAGAGGGGAGGGATGATAAGTGGGAACTCACATCAGGAACATATACGTCCCACTATGTTTCTATGTGAATTTCAATATGAAAACCTACAACATTTTCAAGATCTTGAAACTGATTCTCTGTGACGTTTACAGAAGGAAAAAAGAATTTTACTTCCAATACAAACTTTACATTTGGGCATGGAATCACTTCTTATTAACAAGGAGATAAAATTTTGCAGAGAGAGAGGGCCAACTGCTTGTCACCTCTAGAGATGATCTCTATTTCAGCCAAAGAAATGATTATATGGATAAGTTTAACTTTGAAAAGACATAATACCAGGCCCGGATCTTTATGTCGGGGCTTCTGTTGGCAGTCACTCACATCACCTTGATCAGTGAACCCGATCATATTTGCGTGTTCTAATCACTGCCTTGACAGAACAAGATAAGCACCTGTAGCGATTTTTAAAAGACATTTGCTCCCTTTATCTGCAAACTGTCAGCACCCTTGCTTTAAAGCACGCTTGCCTTGCCCAATATAGATTATTAGTCTGAAGATTTGAATTAGCGGGATGTTAAAAAATGCCAGCAGCTAAAGTAAAGAAATGCACCATTTTCACTGCCCACGCTAGGGCTGGTGCCACTGGCCACAGGAGTTAATAAACAAGTATGTTCCTAGAGATGGTCTTCAATTTTAAAATGCTGGCCCCAGCAAAATTCCTCATTGCATGTATTAATGGCAATTGATGTCAACAATGAAGGAAGGCCATGATAATTATTTGGCCGGCTACCGAGCTTATTTGAGGTGTAAACAAAATACCTTTCATGAACTCCAGATTGACTTTCCACTTTACAAACATTATCCCCTGTTTACTTGCTAGCCTTTATAACATAAACATTGCTGTATCATACTATTAAAAGGAGCTCTCTGCTCAGGAAACTCAAGGTAATATCATCTAGCATTTTGGCATTCTCCCGAAGAATTAGTGCCTAGGGGAGGCCAAACAGAACATTAGTGAGGATTAATAGAATTTTTGAGTGAGCCTTCTTTTTCCCTCCTCTCTCTGTCCCTGCTTTTATGTGTTAACCTTCAAATTATTTTAGCATGTCTTTTGTGTGTGTTGAATTATTTAAAGTGGTGTATTTTTCAGTATCTAGCCAGTAGATTGTTTATGACGGCTTCACATTTTTTTTTCAACAGCCACACTATATTTAAATTTCGATGCTTCAATATTGCTATATTTTAAACTTGGTTTAAAGTCCAAGCAGTTATGAGATATGTCTTTTTTTTTTAATTTTTTTAAACGTTTATTTATTTTTGAGACAGAGAGAGACAGAGCATGAACAGGGGAGGGGCAGAGAGAGAGGGAGACACAGAATCGGAAGCAGGCTCCAGGCTCTGAGCTGTCAGCACAGAGCCTGACGCGAGGCTTGAACTCACGGACCGCGAGATCATGACCTGAGCCGAAGTCGGCCGCTTAACCGACTGAGCCACCCAGGCGCCCCGAGATATGTCTTCTTAAAAATGTGTTCTCTCCAGGCACATTGATTTAGTAGTTTTGCTGACTGTCTCACAGGGCATTTAAACCATCCTCAAACATCTCTGGGATTTGATAAGAGATAGATTAAGAAACCCTCACAGGTTCTTGGGTGGCTCAGTCAGTTGTGCATGGGACTTGATTTTGGCTCAGGTTATGATCTCACAGTTGTGGGATCGAGCCCTGTGTCAGGCTCCTCACTGAGCATGGAGCTGCTTGGGATTCTCTCTCTCTCCCTCTGTCTCTGCTCTTCCCTTTCCCCTGACGCTTGCACACTCTCACTCTTTCTTAAAAAAAATAAACGAACATTAAAAAAGAAATTCTTATAAAGAAGTTTCCTGCACCTCACAAATGGTGTGATGTTTTGTAAGTAACTTGTCTGTGTCTGCATCTAATAAATAATGGACTTAAGCCAGATGATTCTGCGAGTTGCTTCCACGCTGGAGTGATATTAGACACTGTAGGGGACAGGAAGTCTGAGGCCCTACCTCTTGCGGTTTGAGTGGCTCCATAATTGAAATTGGAGGGAAGAATGGGCTTGAGAGTGAAGCAGTTTATGTAGCATAAAGCTTTCTGCATAAAAAGCATCAGATATAAAATAAAACCTATAAGCCACACCGTTCCGATGAGGCTTCCCTCTTCAACAGTATGGTTATTTTTTAAAGCTCAAACTGTAGACTCAGGCACATTCCAATCCAAGACCTTATGCAAAGTGGCCATAAAATGGATTGAATAAACATGCTTCTGAAGCACTTTTAAGAATCAAGTAAGGTGAAATCCTTGTCATGTTCTCTGTTTTCATTAAAATAAAAGTACTTTGATTTCCTGCTTATTAACATGGTCACATTTTTTTTTTTGGTTGTAAATTGCTCAGAAAGCCAGTGATTTTCCAAAATATTTTAACAATTCCTGTCTAAATATGTCAACTACAGCCCTTAGTTAACAGTTCTATCAGGCATCTACTCTTTCTCACACTAATAAGACTGGTGGAATTGATTTCCTAATTTAATTCAACCCCGCCACACCAGTGCAATTGTCTGATTCCCAGCTCTTTCAGTTAGCTGCAGAACTGAAGTTCTTGGTTAAGTCGAAACTATTATACACATAAGTTGCCATAAATAATGATTCATTGAGAAGAATGTGGGTCATAAACATAAAGAATATAATATAAAAGACAGTTTCAAACGTATGTTGCTTCATTTCTGTTCAAATAGTCTGGATAGCCTGTTAAGATGCTCCAACTTCCTGTAATAGAGAGTGAAATGAACATTTTTCTACAAAATGTGTCCCTCTTGGTTATTTAATGTAGCAGAACAATAGCAAAATAAAATACCAGCAGAATATCTGATAATTTTTTATTGAGGAAACAGGGAAGTTAGGATGAAATGTAGGACTCTTCAAGTTAACAGGAAAATACACTTCTAGCTTTCAGGCCCACCTCAAGATCCTCTGCCATTTATCAAAAAATCTCTTCAATTTTCAAAGGCCTTCTAAAGACCTCCTGGGACTATAAACAAAGGCTATATTGTATCCTTGGCTGAAGCTTGTTAAGTGGCTCATGAATAATACTAAATGCATCCTCCCCATAAATCTCCTTGATGTAGGACTACTGTTATCCAGCCACAAACTTCACTGACATTCATCATAAACTTGGAGATGGGAGGTTTGCCATATGCACCCAAAACCACTACTTCCAATGTCCCATCCGTGTGATTCTCTTGAAGTCAGAGAAAGGAGAGATACTGACACTTTTTTTAGTGCAATATGTTGAAAACACTTCTAATAGTCTTGCCCTGCTCTTTCAGACCAATGATTTAAGGTGATGAATTATCGGAACTTACATTTGCAATAGCATCTCATTCAGAGAGACTGGAAAGAATCGAGCGTTGCGAAGACTGTTTTAGATTCTAGGCATTTATTCTTTAATTTTTTAAAAAGAGAAACCCACAAATAATGTCTTTAGATAATCTATGGAAGGTGGCAACAACTTGGAGGTGTTTCTTCTAACGAACAACCTGTTTTGGCCAACTGTTTGTGACAAAAACAAAAGAAGAAATGGATGGCAGGTAGAACCTGGTGCATCTTAGTGATGTCCCCTGTAGAGCGGAAGGGGAAGTCTAGGCAGAAGTCACCTGTTTTTTTTTTAAATTTTTTTTAACGTTTATTTATTTTTGAGACAGAGAGAAACAGAGCATGAACAGGGGAGGGGCAGAGAGAGAGGGAGACACAGAATCGGAAGCAGGCTCCAGGCTCTGAGCCATCAGCCCAGAGCCCGACGCGGGGCTTGAACTCACGGACCGTGAGATCATGACCTGAGCCGAAGTCGGACGCTCAACCGACCGAGCCACCCAGGCGCCCCAGAAATCACCTGTTTAGAGTCCCTCTATGGTGAGCAGGATTTGGTGGGAAGTCCAGTGTCACTTGAAGGAACATTACTCACCTTTTTTCTCAAAAGTATACTTACATGTAAAACTACATCATTTCAAGAAAGAAAGGATTTATTTAATACCTCACAAGGCACTCTTGACTTTCAGGGTAAGCATAAACAACATTGGACACTTTCAATAGGTCAAAGAAGTGAAAGACTGTGTAAAATGTGTTTCATTCACCATCCTGCGATTTAGATCTTCTAGGAAAATATTTTAATTCCTACAGTAATAATTTAGTGATGTCATTGTTCTTTTGGGGACAATGGATAAAGTTATATTTGCTCTTCAGTTTGTTAATGCTCACACAGAGAATGGGACTTTCTGAATGCCTTCGTCTCAGTACCTCTTCACAGTGACTATAAAGCAAGTGTCTATTTATCTAGACAGGTGCATATCAGCCTCCAATTTCATATGCATATAAATTGTGTTTAGTTCTTCTAGAAGTCAGACAATGTAGCTTATCTGCTTGTCAATGTACTATAGGCTAACTATATATAACTTTATAATATAACTATGATAGATAAGTCTTCAACATTCAGTAGGCTTTTATTGTAACGACTTAAAATGACAATTAAGATGGGTTTGCTGGTGTTTAAAAAAGAAACAGGTCCAAAACGGAGTCAGCTGTGCTAAATGCCCTCAGCAAACCAAGACTTGGTACCTAACCTAATTGCAGTTTTATTTTTTCCCAGTAATCGTATCTTAACCCAGTCAATCCGAAATTTCCTGGTCAGCAATAGTAAGGAAACCTGCCTGACAGATCCCTCCTGTCCCGCCCCCCAGAAGATGAGGTAAGCCTCTCTTTCTTTGCCCCTGCCCCCTTCTGTTTATTAAATTCTTCCATTTTGTACAGCTTTTTGGATCTCCTCTCAATTTGCTAGATGGGATGCTCCCCAATTCATGAATTGTTGAATAATGCCAATTTGACTTTCAAGTTTACTCAGTTAAATTATGGTTTTTTTAATGCTAGTATAGACCAAGAATATTAGATTAACCAACTGAAAGTTATTTTATTATCGGTAAGTATTTCCAGACCTGGAGTTTGGGAGATTTAGGTGGAACCATTTAAGAACACATTTGAAACATGGAAATAGTATTGTTGTTGTTATTGCTGTTCTTGTTTATTGTTCACTAAGAGAATTTATGAATGCTAAAAATCAAAACAGTGTTTATTTGAATAGATGGTTGCTAGAGGAATATTCTGAATTCAATAGCAAACAATTCTTAGAAATCTCCCCTGACATTGCCCATGGTCAGTGATTAGTACTTAGTTTAAACTCCAAATCTAGGGGCGCCTGGGTGGCGCAGTCGGTTAAGCGTCCGACTTCAGCCAGGTCATGATCTCGCGGTCCGTGAGTTCCAGCCCCGCGTCAGGCTCTGGGCTGATGGCTCAGAGCCTGGAGCCTGTTTCCGATTCTGTGTCTCCCTCTCTCTCTGCCCCTCCCCCGTTCATGCTCTGTCTCTCTCTGTCCCAAAAATAAATAAAACGTTGAAAAAAAAATTAAAAAAAAAAAAACTCCAAATCTATAGTGTTAAAAATCTATATTTAGTGTTTAAATATAGCGTTTAAAATCTCTACATAAGAAAAATGTTGTAGAAGATTGAATACTTTAATCAAATACTTTATAGAATTGTGAATTAAATAAAGCATATAAATTATAAAATAAAAAAATAAGGACCCATAGTTCTATCCTCCAGCCCCCTTCCTCCAAAAAAAATTTTAAAAAATTAAAAAAAAAATAAAACTCATTCAGGGGAAGTCTTCCAAACTTATGCTCATGGGCATTGAAGGTCATATTTTGCATCATTGGCCAAGTATGTCAAACTTGACATGCAATGTCAGCTGCATTCCAAAAGAAAAGAATATTCTGTTGATACAGCTGTAGCAGGATATGCTTTCTTCCTACAGAAGCAATTGTCTTTTTATTGAAAATAATGGAACTATGGGAGATAATGTCTCCAACAAACTTGAGGTGTATCCAGTGTATATCTAAATATCACAAAATAAAAATGAACTTTTTGCTCACTACATTTGTCTTCTTAATAGTTTGTGTGAATTCATGTAAATGCCTGAGTAGGTTACATCTGCATTGTAACTTTTGGTTTGTTATTTGCCTGAAAGCGGTGATGATGTTATTAAGACCTCTAAAACTGGAGAGTGTTTATTCTCCATTAATAATAGCTAGTACTGACACTTAGAAAGTTTTCATTGTCCGAGAGCAGAATATGGTAATTTTTTTTTTCTGCAAAGGTCCAGATAGTAAGTATTATAGGCTCTCAGAGGCATCTAGTCTGTTCGGCAAATATAACTTTGTTGTTGTAGCATAAAGGCAGTCATAGATAATATATATATGAAGGAGTGAGACCCTGCTCCAATAAAACTTTATTTATAGGCACTGAAATGTAAATTTCACATAATTTTCACATGTTACAAAATATTATTCTTCAATTTTTTTTCCCCAACCAATTTAAATTATGAAAACCAATTACAGCTGGCAAGATGTACAAAAACAAAACCAGGCACTGGGCTGCATTTGGCCAGTGGGTCAGAGTTTGCCAATCCCTGTCCTAGAGGAATGTTTGGACAGACATTCACTCCACAGTTTGACTCATTTTATGTTATTTTTGGTGTAATATTTTGGTTCTCTGGAAGAATCAGCTTTATATATTTCTTCATACTGAATGTCAGAGATTAATAATTTTCTTTGAAGATCAGGAATGCAGAAGAAAAACAGTGAAGAAGAGGTGAGAAACTAAGCTAAAAAAAAAAAACAAGAAGGCAAAGTCACTTGAGTTTTGTTTTTCCAAAGGAAAGCTGTTTTTTGATATTTGACAGTCTCTCAATAATGATGTTGCAACCTTGAGACTCTCTGGAGAAATGTGAAAGTGACACCTTCTATAATGTGTTCATTACTGTGTTACGTTTGTTAAGAAAATTAACATAATCTGGACAAAATGAAAACTAGCAGTTAGCATATTAGCAAATTTCAGCATATTTCTGAAAGTGTAAAATTGAAGTAAAAGTTTATTTTCTCAAAATACTACTAAAATATGATAAACATGTTGATATGAAAGAGGTTCCTAATTATTATGTACAATTATCATAAGCATTGATATTTATGTTAATTCTAGAAGAAATTTTTAGTTCTATGACCTTAGACAAGTTACTTAACTTCATTAAGCCACAGTTTATTCCTATGGAAAATAGGTATAATTTTACCTACTATGTAGGGATTTTTTCAATGTTTAAATAGGTAATACAGTTAAAGTGTTTAGTATGGTTGTAACATGGAAAGAATAAATGTTCAATAAGTGTTAGTAATTATTATAAATAAAATTATATCACTTTTTCATTTTTTAGCATTTTATTTGAAACTAGTGCATGGGAATAATAAAAGTGTTATGTACAGTCTTATAATATTTGCCTGTCCTTCGCACCAAAAGACTTAACCTATAGAGGAAACCACTTGTAACAATTGTAACTGTTTTTCAGTGATTAACTTTTTTTCTCCAGGTGATGTGATATTACTATTTATTGATTTATTAATTTTTTACAATATATGTGAACCTCATATTAAAATAGGTAAGAATTGGGGCACCTGGGTGGCTCAGTTGGTTAAACATCTAACTCTTGATTTTGGCTCAGATCATGATCTCACAGTTCATGAGATCCAGCCCCGTGTCAGGCTCTGAACTGACAGTGCTGAGCCTGCCTGAGCGTCTCTTTCTGTCCCTCCCTTGCTTTCTCTCTATCAAAATAAAAAAAAGTAATAATAATAATAAATTTAAAATAGGCAAGGATTTAACTCATTTAAACCATTCTTACTTACTCTCTTCCTGATTTTAAAACATCAACTATCTTTCTCTTCTTTCTTTCCTTTCTTCTTCCTCCTTTTCCCCTTCTACTTCTTTCAATTTAAAAAAAAAACAAAACTAGATTATACTTATTCTTTTCTATAACAAGTATGTTTAGAAGAATCATTGTGAAACTAAGGATATGTATCAGAATCACTTGTGAAGCATTTAAAAAATACAGTTATCAATCAATCAGAATCTTCAGGGATTGAATTTAGGCATGTGTACTTTTACAAAAGCATACCTGATTAAATCATTTGTTACAAACTTATTGATCCTTTTTAATCTATAGAATGAAGAATTTCTTTAGCTCAGGAAAGTTTTCTTCTATTATGTCATTCATTATTTTGTCTGTTTCCATTTTTTTTCACTCTGAAATTCCTATAATTTTAAGCTTGGTCCTCCATTCTCTCTCTCCTCCAAATCTATAATCGTCTTTCTTAGTGTTCTGATTTATGTACTTTTCTTTCATTTTAACAATGACTGTACACTCAGCTCTGTACTCTTTTGCTTGAAGATGATGACACCGATAGGATTGTTCTCTTTTCAGTTAAATTATAGTTTAAGATATAAAACTAATATTGTTATATTTAAGGTTTGTTTTGTCACTGAAGCTGACATATAATATTCCCATATTTGACTGAGACTCTATCCGTAAAACCTTTAGTACCTGAAACCTTTTTTACATAGTGGAATGGAAGTGGTATGATGGTGTCTTATCTCTCATCATGAGTTAATACATATAGAAGTAACTAGGGAGGCTTGAGGATAAAACACCAGGGAGTTAAACTTTTCAGGGATTCATAAGGTCCCTTTACAGCAAATTCACCTTGTGGGAAGACAGAGACCAAGCAAACAATGGATTTGTCATGGAAGGCTGAGAAAAATGGCAGAGTTTAGTTTACACTGTTCCTTTACTAGACTACCCCCAATTGACTTCCTCATGGATTTCCTTTCTCCCCAATATACACAACATTTGCCACTAAGGCATTTGAGCCAAAACCATAATAAATGGAGGCTATAAGATTTTTAAAGCACAGAACTCAAAGCATTCAGTGCACTGAAATTTAAATAAGGGAAAGTGATTGATGTCATTTTGATATGAAATACGTCATTATTTTAGAATAAGGTAAGTTACAGAATACATAATGTGGCCTTGGCATATGAATGGCTTATTAAATTTTCTATGGCCTTGGGACCCGGCATCATGGCTGTTCCAGTGATAAGACTCTGTGCTCAAACCATAGCTATTTTAGCTCTTGTAGAGGCAGTACTCTCAGCAATAAATATTGGCAGCTTTGATGTAGACCTAGGCGAGTATCATCAACTTCCGGAGCAGCATTGTCATCTCATCATCCATGGCAACAGATAATGAGTCAGTGTTCAAATTTAACTAAGAACAGATCACAATGTCAGCTGAGACAAAGAACTTCATAAGTAAATGAATGAGGATTTGGTATGGAGAGGGACAACTTCCTAAAAAAGAGGTAGGATGCATAGAGCAATGGCATTTATTTTCTCATGAATATGAGATAATAATAGGTCGCATTTCTTTGTATTTAAGATTGGTCCGCTTGATGCACACAGAAGATGTCAGATTTGGAATAAGAGTTTTAAAGACCAAAAAAGTCAAAAGCATGTGAAATTCATGAGATTCTCTGTTTAGGAAAACAATCATCAATAATCGATAGGTCAATTTTCCAGATATAAACACTGTGCTTACCGTAGCTTACAAAAACAACTCAAATTTTTCACAGTTCAGACTCAGAGCCTAATTCTGCTTATATCAGAGGCAGACAGGGGAGTCCTGCAGGAATCCTGGGGACTGGTAGTCCATAAAGGTTTGGCTGGTTTTGATGAAAATTAGTGTGAGATGATACACAGATGAAAGAGCAAATGGGTTTTCTTTACTTGATGAAAGCAGTGAATTCTGAAATTATGCACAGCAGGTACAGATGGAAAGATATTGCACAAATATCGCACATAGTTTTTATGCTGAAACATTTGTTTTATCCTTTTACCTCCCAGCCTTTTTGTGGGGAGAGAAAGAACAAAAAGTGAGTATATTAATCTAAATAAGTAGACCTTATTTTGTAGGGAAAAATAAATGATAAAAAGACAATGATAAATCATGCTGCTTACTCTTCCTTCATCCATCCATTAAATAAATATTTATTGAGTCCCTACTATGTGCCAGCCATTGTGCCACAGCAGATTTCTAACCTCCCTCCACTGACTAAAATAGAATTGTGTGATTTGGGTAATTTCTAGGCAATATTGCAAAGCAAGTGAATTTTTCAGAGACGTTGCTCTTCCCTCTCCTGAGACTCTGCTTCTTGCCTTCCCAGAATGATCACTCTTCAATTCTACCTGCTAGCATTTTTCTCTCTCCTTTCAATTATAATCTCTTCTAAGCATCAGCCTATAAAGGCCTAAGTCTGAAATCCAATGCTAACATAAACAAATAAGGCAATGTGTGTGTGTGTGTGTGTGTGTGTGTGTGTGTGTGTGTGTGTGTGTAGAAAGATGTTTTGGAGTGAGACTTCTACTTGAAGGCCTACAGATCACATAATGTTGGTACCATTTTCTTTACCTTCAAAAACCAAATTTGTGTACACTTCTTTGAAATCCTTGGGGATAGAAACCATTTATATTTCTTTGATCTCTCTGTAGTAGATAAAAAAACTTTTCTAGAATGAGTTAGAAATTTTAGTTTATTCACTAATTCATTCAACATTTGAGTACTTACTCTATGTTGTTCTAGGGGTTTTGGGATATAGAAATGAATAAATTAGACAAAAACAAAAAAAATCCTTATTCTCATAGAGCTTACATTCTCATGGGGGTAAGATGACAATAGAGTAAGCATCATAAATAAGTTAATTATAGAGTTTGTAGTAATGTATTAATTTTCAAGTGAATAAAGTAGAACAGCAAAAGAAAATTTGGAAATGCTGAGGGTAGTAAAATTGAGATTTTAAGTAGGATGAGGAGTAGACCTTATTGAAAAGGTGACATTTGAACAAATACTTGAAGGAAGTGAGGAAATTAGCCACTTGGATACTTGGGTAAGAGTGTTCTAGATAGAAATAGAGTATGTGCAATGGCCTGAGGTGGAAAGTATTTGGCATACACCAGGAACAACAAAGGGGTCAGTAGATAAGGAACAGAATGAACAAAGGGAAGAGAAGTAGGTGTTGGGCTCAGAGGCACCATAGTGTGTGGGCCTTTTAAGACATTGTACAACTTTAGCTTTTCTTCTGATTAAAATGGAGAGCCATTACAGGGCTTTGAGCGACATAATTTGATTCATCATTTTAAGGGCTCCTTTTGGCTGCCTGGGCAAGAGTGAAGGCAGAGAGACCCATGGGAGGCAAATTTGGTAACTGAAGAGTAAGTTTCATTGTTTCATTTGTTTTAAGTGGAGAACTATAGGGGTTCCTGGGTGGCTCAGTCGGTGAAGTGTCCTACTCCGGTTCAGGTCATGATCTCACAGTTCATGGGTTCGAGTCCCATATCAGCTCTGTGCTGACAGCTCAGAGCCTGGACCCTGCTTCAGATTCTGTGTCTCCTTCTCTCTCTGCCCCTCCCCTGCTCACACTCTGTTTCTCTCTGTCTCTCAAAAGTGAATAAACATTAAAAAAAAAAACAATTAGATGGAGAACTCTGGTTCTCTCCTGTAGAATCTCCCCATTCCAATTAGCCGCTACAGGAAAAAAATTGTTATTTCTTTGTAGGCATAGATTAGTTGAATCCTATGCTTAAGGGCATGGAAGGCATCCATCTCAAGGGAAAGGGGGAGCAGGGAAGGGCAAATTAGGGAGTAACCATTTACTGCACTGGGCGACATTTCAGGCTTCTTACTTTAGAAACACCAGGGCATCTGAAACAATAATAGCACAGTAATAATAATAATATTCCTGGGGCCAAAGCCAAAATAATTAAATTGGAATCCTATGTTTGAAGCTTAGCCACTAGTTCATTTTAGAAGTGTCCTATCTGATTCCCATGTGCAGTCAAGACTCCTAGTTACTGGGCTACATATTGGAAACTCTAGAAATCCGTCTTCTACATATGATTTCCAAGGTTATTCTATTCATTTATATTCATTTTCAGCCAAATGGGAAGGAAACAGGAATAGCATGTCCAGGGCTAGTGTCTTTTAAGCAGAAGTTCTGCTTCCTTGTTTTTATATTTCATCAATGAAAAATGAATTTTTTATTCATACCTAATCACAGGGGAGACTAGGAAATATAATTGAGTTGGGTATCCAAATGCGGATAATTGTGCATTGTGGAGGGGGCAACTAAAGTGTTTGCCATATTATCTTGGTATGACAAGGGGGAAGATAAGTTTGGGGACTACTTGACATGGGCCACTTTTTTATCCAGCCAGTTAGAGACAAAAACCGAAGTCTATGAAAGCTGAGGAACTGAAACACTTGAATTCTAAAAGGTTTTCCTTTCTTGCCTACTCTGCGTCAAAGTAATGTGAAGGGCGTGGAGTTGACTATGAACATAAGCATAGCAGCATACGAATTTTCTCTGTGGATTGTTTCCATAGTTTCTATAACTGACACTGACTCAAAAAGCCTGGAGCATCGGAGAGAAAGTGGGGAGGTCACAGGATAGTGTCCCGTTGAACTGATAACCTAGGCTTGTTAAATATATGACCTATTTAACTTCCCCTCTACTAGAGATCCACCATTGTGAGTTTTCTTAAATGTAGTGGGTTAGAAACAGAGCATCAGGATCTGACCGTGCTGTCTCAAGTGTCTATTACAACCAGTAATTGTTAGGCAAGAAGACTGGAGATGTCATGCACAGTCATTGGGTGTCCTGACAGTGGGTGGTAGGAAGACAATTGGATATTGGCCGAGGGAATGCCTAGCGTACAATAAGCGCAAAGAAGCATTCCGGAAGCAAGTGAAGAAGGAGAGGAAAGGAGAGAAAGAGAAAAATAATTTTCCATTTTGGAATAGCCAACTTGAGGTCCTGGAATCTGAAAAAAGCTTGCTCGTATCAGTTCAGGGTGATTATACAATTAAGAGCAAACAAGTCTCACAATCCAAAACTCACAGCTGCTTCTTTTGAAGCTATGATTGTAACAATTGCTCTCTTAATCAGAGAGATTAATTAACTTTCCCAAGGTCGCATAGATTCATAGCCAAGCCTGGCAACTTCATCAGACTTTGTCTTTTAATCTTGCATGATTAGTTTTATTTTATTGTCTCACTTTTCCTGATCCTGTAAGTTCCTTTTGCAACTAGACATTAAGTTGCATTGATTGCAAGGCTGCTCACAATTATTTTTATACAATGTACCCAAATATCGTTTTTCTAATAAATGCAAGAAAATGAAATACTATATAAAGAAGTTCCTCTCATCTTCATAGAAACCAGAATATATCCTTTTATAACACTCTATCCTTACAGAATAGCATATCAAATTGTGGGAAATTTAAGAAAATGTTTCCCCCAGGAGTAGTCAGGTTATCTCTTTTGGGTTCACTGTTTCAGCAAATATTTTCCCATTGATTCAGAAGCCTTTAAAAGTAACTTCTTTTATCTTCAGCTGGTGAAGAATGGCTTGATTTGAACTAAATGGGTGCAATTCTCCCTAATGTCACTGGGTATAACATCTGCTGTCATTTATTTTTCTTACTAAATTGTAACAGGTGAGACAGGCTGGAAGCTTAGGGGTAGCATTACTGCACAGAGACAGGCCAATTCCCAATCTAATGCCCAACTACATCGGGTGCAGTAAAGCCAAGTTAAGCTTTAGGATCTCAAGTAGATGTTATGGTGGTCTATGACACTGGTCATGTCAAGGAATACTTGACATCACACATAGCTGTGATGTTTTGGAATATTTTCCAGCATTTAAGGTATGGACTTTTATGGGGAACTGTTCTAGTCTCAAATGGATTGGGGCAGGGGTGGGGAAAGGATTTTTGTCCCTTGTTTTTTCTTCACTGATATACCCCTAATATGCATAATAATATCAGGAACATAGTAGGTGCTCAATAAATACCATCTGTTGATTTAACACCCAAATCACATGTGGATTACCTCTATCTCCATGGAGAGGTCATGGAAGATGGAGGTGGAAAGGGGCAGCAAGATTGTTTGCAGTTTAGCCCAGGACCTAAAATTTGAACATGCTCAGGCCATACTCTCTATCTGAAATCAGTGGCCTCCTTTTCACACCCACCCTTCCCTAACCCATTGTCAAGTGTCCATCCTTCTAGGTCCAAATAAAATCCTACATTTCTACTGATACCATTGCAATTTCTTCATGAGAATGTGTGTGTGTGTGTGTGTGTGTGTGTGTGTGTGTGTGTGTGTGTGT
>NW_024412400.1:42864213-42893652 GCF_014898765.1 Herpailurus yagouaroundi
TGTGTGTGTGTGTGTGTGTGTGTGTGTGTGTGTGTGTGTGTGTGTGTTTCTTTTTCTCTTTGCTGAGTTCATCCGGGAACTCTGTGGAATGTAGCATTTAACACCTTTCATTACTGGCTTATCACCCTAGCTTGACACAGTGCCTAGCCCCAACCCTAACATACCAACATACCAAGTAGGAAATTATTAACACTTTATTGATGATTGATTAGCCCCAACCCTAACACACCAACATACCAAGTAGGAAATTATTAACACTTTACTGATGATTGATTAGCCCCAACCCTAACACACCAACATACCAAGTAGGAAATTATTAACACTTTATTGATGATTGATCAAACTATATTACTCACTGTGGAAAACATAATTTTAAAGTTTCTTTCTTCATTTTGGGCCAGAAGAATATATGTAATAGAATAATGGAAATATCAGTGCTCCTAAAACTAAAGACTATTGCTCTAAACAAAAAGGCAGAAATATCTATCATTTAAAACAAATTTCTCGGGGCGCCTGGGTGGCTCAGTCGGTTAAGCGGCCGACTTCGGCTCAGGTCACGATCTCACGGTCCGTGAGTTCGAGCCCCACGTCGGGCTCTGGGCTGACTGCTCAGAGCCTGGAGCCTGCTTCGGATTCTGTGTCTCCCTCTCTCTCTGACCCTCCCCTGTTCATGCTCTGTCTCTCTCTGTCTTAGAAATAAATAAACGTTAAAAAAAATTAAAAAAAAATTTCTCAGAGAAAAGAGACCATAGTTTCAACAGGAAATGTTGGAAAGTAAAAGGTTGTCTTTTATCCTATATCCTGTGTGGTGATATATATATATAATTTTTAAGCATTAGAATAAAGAGGTTTGTGAATATTATTAAGGTAGTTGACACTTTTTTTTTGAAGGAGAAATAAGCAATCCCATCCTTATGTCAGCAAAGCATTTCGGCAACTGTACCTTCTAGTCTCTTGAAGGTACAAAAAAAAAAAAAAATCAGCTCTTACTCACAAACCTGGCTGGATGGCATGTTAACCTAAAAATATTCCTTAGCATTCTTGGGGTAACTTGCTGGCTCAGTCAGGAGAGCATGACTCTTGATCTCAGGGTCATGACTTCAAGCTCATGTTGGGTATGGAGATTACCTAAAAACAAAATGTTAAAAAATAATAAAAATAAAATCAAATAATAAAAATGTAAGCATTCCTTAGCATTCTATTTCTACTGAAATTAATTTATGAAGTTGGGGTAATGCTATATGAAGATGAAATGTTAAATGGCACATACCGAATCCCAGTGTTTCTGGATTAGGGGAACCCCTTTTCATTGACACAATTAGTCTCTACTCACCATGATGTGAAGATACATACCAGGAGCAGAGTATTCAATCAGAAAATTATTAGTCCTATTTAGAAATATTTGACTTTAAAATTATTAGCCAACGTTTTGTATGTAAAGCTAATTTCCTATATTGAATTTTAAAAAAATTTTTTCCTATATTTAAGTTTTAATCTGAGTTCATAGATCAGGCACTTTACATTAGGAAACAAAATACTCTATCAAACACATCTAGGATGCCTTGCTGAATCCCTGAGAAAACTACTATCTGATAACAATAATTTTTCCATTGCCAATCTAAGTACATGCCGTATTATTTGAAACTAGCCCTAGGCATTTAAAGTATAATAAATATATCTTTAACCTTTGCTGAGTGGTAGGTGGACTAGTGATCTAAAACTTTTTTTATGTGTATATCCTTTTCCTTATAAATGTGTAAATGTACATTCCCAACGTATCTATTTTTTAACTTGAAACACAAGTATATTTATACTCAATATACCATTTACAAAGCATAAACAAAATTAAAACGATGAAGTAAAACTTCTACTTAAAGGTACTTTTATGTAAAGAATTGACTTGCACACAGGCTAAGTTGCAGGTACCCTACTTTGGAAGTCACTGATCTAAATGTACACAAGGAACAAAGGGTATGGTCCAGGACCTATGGCGAAAGGGATCTTTTAGCAATATGTATGAAGGAAACACTAAATACTGCAGTGAGGAATGGTGACCTGCAGTTCTGGAAAAATAAAGGCATAACACTGCAGTAGTTTAGAGGTACTATCAAGATTTCTTTTGGCACCTGGGTGGCTCAGTCAGTTAAGCATCTGACTTTGGCTCAGATCATGATCTCAGGTTCCTGAGTTTGAGCCCTGCGTCTGGCTCTGTGCTGACAGCTCAGAACCTGAAGCCTGCTTTGGATTCTGTGTCTCCCTCTCTCTCTTCACACCCTCCCCCACCCCAGCTCACACTCTGTCTCTCTCTTTGTCTCAAAATAATTAAATAAGCATTTAAAAAATTTTTAAAAAGATTTCTTATCCTGCTTTTATCAAAATGATCACCTGACTGTATGGGATGTTTTTCATAATTGTAGAATGCACAAAAAGGTATTATGTAGTACATCTTTAGAGGTCACCTAATGTAAAAGTTTAGTTTAAAAAGAGCGGCCAAATGTTTTTGGTAAAGACTGCTGCTCTTCTGATGATACCAGGAGAAACACAATGAGTTCCAGCTTCATTTTGCCTTTTGGGTCTCTCTGGTGCTTCACGTGGTATCATAACACCATAATTTAAGTACTGCCTTGGCTTAAATTTTCCTCATTTATTTTTCAAAAGTAATGCTGTAAAAAACACTTCCAGGAACGTTATAAATCACATGGTGCTATACTGAGATACTTAACTAAATCCAGAGGCATTCCTGTTTTTCAAGTAAATACGAATTCTGTCTTGTTTGAATACGTACCCCAGATTCGTGCTATAAATTATTTTGCCTTTTGTCACCCACATAAGCGCACACACATACACACACATTTCTAGATAAATATTATTTTAGCAATTGACTGTAACTAAATACTTAGGCACTTGAAAAGATTTTTTCTAAACAAATGGATCATATGAATTTCTTTCGAGCCATTAGGTCCACACCACGAATACAGCGCCACGTGGGAAACAGCATTTTGTACACACTTTGCAATGGCAAAATAAATATGTTTTTAAAATAAAATTGAATACTTTTCATTTTTGAAGATTAGTAACAAGTGAATTCTCCATTACTGACAAATAGCCATACAGATTCCGTTTAGAAATAGAGGCCCGACAGCAGATGTAAGTGACTATTTGGATACCTCACATTTAATTATCTGCAGGGGTAGCACATTATTACTCCTGAGAAGAGAGTTCTGAAACAGGTCAATCCCCAGCAGGCACCTGGACGTTATGGGGGTACCAGAGTGTCGCTCCATCACTGAAAAATGTCCTAGGAATATCTGAACACCAGGGGAGAGAGATTTTTTTAATGTGACTTTAAAAAAATCATCTTCTTAAGCTTCCTGATCCTCCTATATCATCATCCCAATGACATGACCAGTTGTCATTTCACTTTCTGTCTACGTAACCTCATGCACAGCTAGGAAATAATGATTTAGGACTTGAAATTCAAAACATAATGGTGTTCCTTTTTTTTTTCCATTCCTCATTTTACTCAACACCCCTGCAGAGTTGATGCAAGTACTGAGCTCCCTTTGAAGTCAGCTTGCATCATCTTTGATGGAGTATAAAGCAATAGGAGATACTGACTGTAGTTTTGAGCATCTCAATTCCCATCTCAGATGATGCCGATACATTTGTCATTAAATGCGTGACAAGAGTAAATCCTTGGGAGAATTGCCAAGCAGTTAAAATTGGCAGGTATAGACTACATATTTATACTTTTATAAAAGAATAGGAAAGAAAAGTATCAACCTGTGTTTAAAACATTTTATCTCATATTGCACTTAGGTTGTTCTTACTGTGGGTGATTTTGTAACAAATTCTTGTACTTGGTTCACTCTTTCTAATACTTGGAATACTTCGTGAAAAGTTATGTTAAACGGATATATTTAGATGCCAAAAACACTTGAGGCTTTGAAGGATGATGTTCTTCTTTGTTTAAGTAATGGTAAAATAAACCGGTTCTGTGGATGAATGCTGGTAGTGTTCGCTTTTTAACACAGTTTGCTCTTGGCAATAATTATAAGCCACAGAGTGAAGATGAGAGTAATTTGGAGATAAAAAAGAGCAAGGCATTTGATTGTGAAATTCTGTCCGCCTGTATGGTAGGCACAAGTACAGACCACCCATCTCTGGTTCTTGTCTTCGATAAGGCACAAGGGAAAATTGCACTCCTCTGCCCCTTTAATGGTGGGTGTCAGCCATAGGACATGTTTTGGCCAATGAAATATGAGCAGAGGAGCTGGGTGAAGCATTTGATGACTTGAACTCTCTTCTTGCTCTTCGTCTGCAGAGATGCTCACAGAAGTATGTGTGCTACAGGATCAAAGCATGCCGGAATGCCAAGTAAATACGTGGCATACAGGTGCTGTGGAAAGTGACCAAGGAGAGATTTGCCTGCTCGAAACTTTAATTTTGTTGCGTGAAACCATTGGTATTAACGTGCTGCTCGTTAACACAGCACAACCTAGGCTATCCTAACCAATATGTGTATGTGTGTTTGTGTATCTATCTATCTGTCTATCTATGTATCGATCTATAATTAGAAAGAAAGATAATTTTCATAATTACAACAATTCAAAGTGGAAGATACCAAAAATCCATTTGTGAAATATCCTACGTCATTTTTGTGATTCCCATGGGCCTCAGTGCAATATTCTCCATATAGTTCTGTAGTAAATGTCTGAAAGTCTTCTCTAAACACTCACATTCTACTTTTGTTAGGACAATCACATCAATGCCTATTGCCGTATCCCCTTCCAAAAGTGAAACCTTCGAAATCACCTTATTTTTATAACAATGTAGAATAAATCTTGATTGCTGGTGAAGAATTTCAAAGGAGAAGGACCAGCAGGTAACAACTTTATCAGAGCTTTAGAGAGCATAGTTTATTTGAGAGAATGTCTAGTTGATTTGGGTGGCTAGATCACAGGTTACAAGAAGGCTGGGAGTAGAGAGGAGGAGGATTATGGCAGAAAATACGTGTGGCTAATTCTTTCCTGTGTTGCCTTAAGTCTATATATCACAAGATATTACATTCCATTAAGTTCTACAACATTTCCATTAAAAATACAATCTGAATCCTAAGAGGAAAATAGTGACTACCAGAAACATAAGATTCTCGGAAGGCTCAGCAAACTGTATGCTAAATTGCAGACAGACATGTTAGTTTCCTTTGAATCAGTAATTTAAATCTTTCCCCTTATTTTTCCATCTAATTTTCAGTAGGTCACTCTCAAGTCAAAATTTAATTTTATGTGGTTGAAGTGGTAAAGCCAAAATGAAATTGCATGCTGTAGGGGGAAAACTTTAACCTACTTTTAATAGCCCCTTTGAAAGATACTTTGAAGACATGACTTACTCTCATAGTATGTTGACTATCTGAAGAATGAATTATTATATCCTTGTCAAATTTTAAATAGCATGCTGTTAAAAATATTAGTCACACAGGGGGCTGTTTGACAGTAATGTCACAGAAAAGCTCTGGTCTATATGAACAGGCAGAGTCTGCAACTTAATATCATGGTTCCATGGAGCTCTGTCTTCCACGGGCATCCATGGAGGGGTGGGGGTGGGAACCCGCTTCAGGTTTCCTTGGAACATTGGCAGGATTCTGCCAACTGATGCATTTTGCTTGCTGTTCCAGCCAGCTGAGAGGGCCTATGTCTTTCTCCCTTCCGTCCATTCCTGGCAGAGCTTAGACAAGAGCCTAAAAGAAATGGAAAAAGCTATCATTTCAAGCGAGGAAGAGTTTTTTTTTTTTTTCTTAATACATCCAAGAAATGTGAGTTGAGATCTAGACTAGGGGTTATAAAGAAAATGATCCAAAGAATTTCTTTTAAAAGATAGGTTTCTTTTTTTTTTTTTTTAAGTCTAAAAAAATAAGATTAGAAACTGGCTTGGATAAGCCCAACTGTGATTAAAAAAATAAATTCTTTATAGTTAAGTCAAGAATTTTTCCCCTTTTTGTTCTTTGACTTTTCCTGCAGGGAAAGGGGCAATCTTTACCTAATCAGAGCAAAGCAAGAATTACTGAGGCAGCGGAAGCATCATGCAGGTGAAGGTCAGGCCAATTTTCCCCAAGTAATGCTGTTTTATCACTCATCGAACAAAGATTGGGGCCTTTCTTGCCTTGATCCTTTGTGCCTTTCCCTATTACTTTAACAGATCTGAACAAACCAGAGGCCCTTCATCCAAAAGTTCCATTTAGCTACATTTATTTCAAATCCTCCAAATTTCACGTTTCAATATTAGAGCAACTTAAGGATGATACAAAATCCACGTGTCAGGCAGGAAGGCAAAGTTACCTGGAAACAGAATTGACACGGGACACGGTGATTGTTTTCATTGGTCCTTTGCCGTTTACTGCTGGCTGCATGTCAGCTCCATTAATTCAGGCACCTTTTGGTTTCAAAGATTTCTGTCTTCTGTGTGTCTACAAAACACGAACGTTGTTGGTGAAACATTGAATTACAAATTGAATGATGTTACTCTTGGCAACCCGGATAGGGGTCAGGCGGAGAAGCCAAGACTATAAAGCAAACACTCACCCTAGGGATGTGTGGTGTCCTAAATAAATGTATTCTGCAGTTGCCTCTGAGTAACTGCCACAGAACTGTTAACACTCCTGGTCACATGCTGGTCACGTGCTGGTCACATGCTATGCCCGTTTACCCTCATTAGTAGATGTGGTGTTTTCACAGGGGGCATGAAGATGAGGACATGGGAAGAGTGTCATTATGCAAAGACGAAATTAGGAATTAGTTTAATGTTTTTTTTTTAATCATCTCATTTTAAAAAGATAGCGTTTTGATTTAAACGTAGCCCCGTGGCACTGCTTCTTCATCCTTCGAGCTTTGACTCTGTTTTCCCAAATCTGAGGGATTTTAAGTAATCCTGGCTTGTTTATCCAGTCCTCTCCCTATTTTTCTCCTTTCATTGATCTTTCTTTTTCTCGTATCTTTACGTGCCAATTACTTCTCCCTCCTTTTTTTTTTTTTCTCCCTTCCTTTCCAGGAGCCCAGCTAAGGGGATGGTTGCTTTCAAGTTGAGGGATCCATCTGGACACTTTTCCCCCTCCCAAAGTGGCTTAAAGTACCTTTTTAAAGCTAAAAATGTCACAGCCTCACAGGAATACTGAAAATGTTACTTTGAGAGTACTCCAATGAATCTCTAAATACTAGTGATCTGAATTCTTTACAGATGAACAGACTAGACACCCTGAGATTAACATTCATATTTAATCTTTTTTTTTTTTTATTTTTTTTTTCAACGTTTATTTATTTTTGGGACAGAGAGAGACAGAGCATGAACGGGGGAGGGGCAGAGAGAGAGGGAGGCACAGAATCGGAAACAGGCTCCAGGCTCTGACCCATCAGCCCAGAGCCTGACTCGGGGCTCGAACTCACGGACCGCAAGATCGTGACCTGGCTGAAGTCGGACGCTTAACCGACTGCGCCACCCAGGCGCCCCTCATATTTAATCTTAAATACTTTTTAGTCGTTAGGAAAGATCCAGAATTACTTGGTGGCATTTTTACCAGCAAGTTAGTTCCTACTGCTCTCTCTCTCTCTCTCTCGAAAGAAAAAAGAATTTAAAAGACCCCCAGTTTTTCCCTGATTTGGGGATATATACTTTCTACCACCCATTTCAAATCATGAACTTTCACAATATATTTGCTTCCCATTCTCCAGAGTTTCATTTACCTTCAAATGGAACAATTTCAAACCACAAGTTTTGTTTTGTTTTGTTTTGTTTTCTAATTATCATTAAAAGAATTCAGTGACTTCTATCACAAACAGGGCTAAAATAAAAATGCTTACTTGGTAGGTGTTTAGTTGATTCAAGGGGTTTTCAGAAACCAATAATGTATGATTCTCTGTCTGGCACAGTGAGCAACGTGACTTTTTTTTTTTATCCGCTCAGCCAATGTTTGTATGCTCAGTTAACCAGCCCTTGCATGCTCTGTCTGTTCTAAGGGTTGTGGAAATTTAAATACGGTAAATGCTCTGTGACAGTGCTGATGTCGTGGAGCCAATTCATTTCCTTGAGTACAAGATCAGTTCACAATTACTTCGGGGCAGTCCATACAGGGCCTCTGAGTTGGCCATTAATTAGGCAATAGGACATGACAGGCAGTATATTTCTGGGCCATTAAACATATCTCTTGAGAGATTTTTTAAAGCAGGAGGCTAAAGGTCAAGTGACTTCAACCACTTGAGAAGTTCACTGCCAGGACTTTTTTATGACTACCAGAAAATTTAAATAGGAATTATTGAAACTAAGACAAACATGAGGATTTTTTAGCATACACTTAGGAAATGAGGCCAAAACAAAACTTTAAGAAATGAGTTTATACAATGCTGTGTATTGTACTATGGTTTCCCATATATCATGTCATTTAATTTTCCCAATGACCTTGTGATGTATCCATTATCTGTATTATACAGCTGAGGCATGTGAGGCTCAGAGCAATTTTATGGCTAAAATGCTCTGTGTTATGTTTTGGAATTCTGAAATTAAATATTATTGGATTATAAACTCTTGAATTATCCAGTCTTAAAGCATTGTTCTCCCCAAACCAAACTCCACCTTCTTTTGATGAGAGCAAAGATCTTTTTAGAAAACATGACTATCCCATGGGCTAGTAGAAAACCACTTCTTTAGACTTCAAGGCTCCTTTTAGTGAGTCTTGCAAAAATTAATAACAGAGTTTATTAAATAATTATTAATCCAATAAGTCAAAGAATAAATATAATGGTAGACATGTTAGGCAAACCATCTGGAAGAAATTTTTGAGCTTCACTGGGCAATATTTGAAATGTGTCTAGAAACTGACCCACCATGCTGAGATTCTTTCTTGATAACATCATCCTATTCAAGTACCTTATTTCATCTCCCCTGGCCCAGACATTTGTCCACATCTGTCTCCTAGGTGTCACCCTCAACTCCACTCTTGCTGTATGTATAGAAACATTCTATTGATTTCTTATTGTGAAATGAACGTGGTCAGCTCTCTTTTGGGGTCAATTGTTTAATTTTCCCAAGTTATTCCTGACCCCTCACTCAGCACTCGGTATGCCTTGAACTTAGCCACTCAAGTCTAGCAAACTCTCTTGACTTTTTCCTACTCTACTGATTCTCACCTTCACCTGCTTGCTGTTTTCAGTAGAGATACCCAGATAAGCAGGTACCTGATTTCATTTTTTTATCCCAAGTGTGTGTCATGGTATCTTACATAAATGCTCAATAATTGTTTTCTTTGCTAAATTGATGGATGAATCATTTTACAGATTTAAAATTTTCAAACCATAACTAAATATTAATCAGGACAGAATGTTATTTAGTATCTGATTTGATTTTTTTTTATCCAGGCTTTTTTTTTTTTTATAGCTTCCCAAACTCACTTTCACTTAAAAAACAAACAAAAGAAACAGCTTATTTTATTCAAATTTCCCCAAATGCATACTCAATATATTGTTTCTAAATGTATATCACCCTTTATATAATGGTTTTATTATTTCATCTTTATTTTTATAGTTTTTTCATCTTGTCTTTATATAGTTCTTCAGCAGAAGCCAGAGTCCTATGTTGCCTAGTTAGGAGCCTCTGACCTACTATTCTGATGAAGTTTCTTCTCAATATTTTTGACCAACATCTGCCTTCTAAATGAAAGGCTTTTGGTCATTTCAATCACTCACTGATAGGGTGAGACTACATCGTTACCCATAACCGTATGACCTAATTTAGAATCAGTCTTGGCATCCAAACTTGCATTTTCTAATCAAATTTACAATCCGCCTTTGAGCTTCCTCTGGAGTCGTGGTCAGTTTGCCTGTCAACGTGTTAATGCCGATACACTAGTGGATGTGAAAAAAAGTCTTAAATACGAAGAGATGAGCATTTTCAATGAAACCCTCAAGACAAGCCACCAAGAAGTCATTCACAAGTTCTGAATCACATTCCCTCAGCTTTTTCTGAACCCCATCAAAGTTGTAGTTAACATATAAGCATTCAACAAATTCTGTAACTGAGTCTGTGTCTGTATATGTGTAATACTCCTGCTGAATGACTTTAATCAGATCTTTTAGCACCTGCCGGCATTTGTGAACATTTTTGTTTGTTATGACAACTGTAGTCAAATATGCGGACAAATAGTCCGAATTGCATTAAGATAGTGTGACTGGTAAAGGAAGAGATCGATCATGTTATCACACCTTTTGGGGTGGTCGAAGGCAACACATAAAGACCAGTGGATGAGCCATGTTCATTACTGAGGAGACCAAAATTAAGATCTCACAAAATTATCAATGATCTCTTTTAAGCATGTAAGACTTTCCATAGCTGCATCCCAATTCTGCATTAAGATTTCAGAGGCCAGTTTTCTGCCATAATGAACTCAAAGCATTTCTGTGTTTGCTGGAACCAATACTCTAAAGAAGTAAAGATGTTCTGCTGCCCCAGAGTAATTCCCACATGCATTTGGAATTCTGCATATTTAGAATGTATCTAAATATTCTTGCCATGCTTGTCCATCAGTTGGTCAAGCAGCATTTGACCATGTCTGGTTGATGGCATTTGCCTTGTAGTTTCTGGATCTTCCAACATCTTCAAAATCGGTTGAGTTTCTCCCTGAAGCTGTTTCAGCTGTGCAACAACTGTGGTCCTTTTTTTCTGTCAAAGCATGTGGAATATCATCAGAAGAAAGATTTTTGTGTACATCCATAGCAAAGTCTGTCATGTTGGTAACATTAAGAAGATCCTATTTCCTTTGTAATAATTCTTTTTCATTATTTATCTCTCCCATGGACAGAAACTTGAGCAACAGAAAGACTAGATGTGGATCCAAAAAGTGTGCAATGCAAGTGGTCAAGTTGTACTCTGCCCTCTTGCCAAGGAAAAAGCCACTTTCACTTTTAATACACCCAGAGCATTAAATATATTTTCTTTGCCTTCATGAGAAGTTTCTTCTGTCAGCTTCCATGACGCACCACTCACCTCATTTTTCTTCTGTCGAATGACTTCATTCATTCATTTATTCATGTTTGTTGGGGATCGGCTATGCATCTTCTACTTTTTATGTTATCAAGATTCTACTTTTATCAGAATTCAGTAGCTTTATATTTAGTTAAAATTGTTTCCAGATTCTGACCCTACATTATTGCTCAGACTGTTTTCAAAATTGTACGATTTTGTTGTGTGTATGTGTGAGTGTATGTGTGTGTGTGTGTGTGTGTGTGTGTGTGTGTGTGTGTGTGTATGTGTACCTCTGGATATACTCCAGGTCAGAATTGAGTGAGTCAAAAGTTGTTATGCAAAAGACATTTGAAACCAAAAGAATGTCCTTTGGTCACCCTCTTGGTCAAACTTGTAAGAAATCCACATGGTTTTCTTTTGTCTCCACTGGCTAAAATCAGAGGAAATCCCTGTACATTTTTTTTTTTCATTTAAATCTAGGCCAGTTCGATTAAACAACAATCAAGGCTTTCTTGAGTTTTCAAGAGGGGGTTGCAACACTGAAGGGAAGGGAATAGCTATTGCCATAGGATATGAGCTTGCGAAGATGTGTGCAACCTTGCAGGTGCTGACAGCCTTCCTGTGGAACCAAGAGGGGTGCTTGCCTGAGAGAGGAGCCAGCCTAAAGAGAAGACCCCATGAGAGGTAGGGAAAAGCAGGCTGACTTCTGATGTCATCCTTCAAACTTCTGGATCCAGCTTTGCTCCCAAACCAGTTCTTTTTATTACTCATGAAAACCAACAACCATTCTTTCTACATCTTTTCTTTAAATCAGTTGGGCGTTTAAATTTTGTTTCATTTTTTTTGTCATTTGAAGCCAGTAGAATAAAGATAAGATTCATAAAATTCTGGGTGTAGGGGCTCCTGGGTGGCTCAGTCAGTTAAGTGTATGACTTCAGCCCAGGTCATGATCTCACAGTTCGTGAGTTCAAGCCCCATGTCAGGCTCTGTGCTGACAGCTCAGAGCCAAGAGTCTGTTTCAGATTCTGTGTCTCTCTCTCTCTCTGCCCCTTCCGTGCTCACACTTTGTCTATCTCTCTCTCTCAAAAATAAACATTGAAAAATTTTTAAAAAATAAATTACTTTCTCCAAAGTCTATTACTTGAAATATTGACCCAGTGCTCAGATTTATTCTGTAAGAAAGAAATCCTGTTTTTGCAAGGACTGTTCATATGTTGGGTCACTCATATTTTGGACTCTCTGCCCAAATTTGCAATTATTTCCATTCCAGTAGGTCCCAGAGAAGTACAAATAATGAAACTGGTGAGGAAGGAAGTATTTTCAAAATTCAGTATTATTCTGAAAAATGATGTTGTCAGGAGAGTGATATAAATGATCACAAATATGCGGAACCAAATAAGGCTAGCTCTCCATATATAAATTTATGGTAGAAGCAGATTTCTAACCATTTCCTCAGAGTTCTTTCATAAGGTGGATTAGATAGAATGTTTACCACATGACTTTTTCATGGTTTCACTGGTAAGGAAGATTTTCAGCCGTCAAGTTATGGTGTCATGTAAAAAATTTACTCAACGAAGTCTTCTTGTGGAAATCTCAAGCAAAATAGTCTTTACTGAGGAACTGTTTGAGTGCTACTTCCTGTTGAAATGGAGTTCCGTGGAAAGCATGCATTTTGAGGTCCACCATTGAGGCCAAACTTCAAGGTGTATTTTGTTCATCTTTTCTAGGCATCTGACGTCTGCACAAATATTAAGCTTTTATCCTTAGAATGCTTTTTCAGGTCATTTCCAGGAAGACCTGATCTGCTATATTACTGCAGATGGCTGTCTCTAATACACCAATAGTTATTAAAGGCTCAAATCATGGGTTCTTAGATTTCCTCCACATTTTTTCCTTTTTTTATTTGTAAAAGGCTTCTATAGGAATTACTGTACATGCACAAAAAGGCCCCATTTAGAAAATAGTTTGTGAATCCCCATCCTGTACAGTAATGGTCCATATAACTGTATTAAGTCAGCACCTTTAATAGGGAGAGTGCCTTTTTAGTTTGTGAGAAATCTGCCCCTGCTGAGATTTGAACCAGGTACCCTTGGATCTAAAAGCATGTGCTTTACTCTTTAGATAAAGTGAAATCTTCCTAAAAGTGGGGGGAGGGGGAGAGAGATGGGAGTTCTCTTTGACTTTGGAGCCATTTCTTTGACAATTTTATTTTTCTTTCTGAGTTACTTTCTCAGTCTCTTCTCTCCATCCTTTGTTTTATCTGTTCTGGGGTCTTTTTTTTTTTTTTTTTTTTTTTTTTTGATGATTTGGCTGGTGTTGACCTTTAAAAATATGAATATGACCCTCTGAATCTAAGACCCACATTTAATATCTAATGAAAGCAATGTTGTTAAACCAAATAATCTTATACATGCCAGGTCCTAGACTTGGGCTACAGAATCTCTAATATTCTCCCACCTCTAAGAATTCGTGAGTGTAAGTTATTTGTGTCAAGTTAAAAATGGAAACTTTTTTTTCCCCTGTGGAAGAAAAATGATCATGTGGTCCTTTGAATTTGCTACTTTCTGTGTATTGCCTGATGGTGGTCATTTTACCAACAAGGCTTCTGGAATCCTCTTCTTACAAATATATTTTAGTAATAAAAGAAAAGTTTGATTTTCTATATTTCCTAAGTTTCATTGTATATGCAACTAGCCAAAGTCTAGTGTCATGTAACATTCCTTCACCCCTTGCAAACCTCATCATATTCAATAAGGTTTACTGAGAGCATTATAGATACTTGTGAGCTCTGAGAAGATGAGCTTGTTTTATTCTCAAAACAAAATTGTGTTCCAAGTGCTTTTTAAAGTAAAATAGAGTGTGGGGATTTCTAATAAACAGATCAGATGGGATAATAGGCTGTAATAAAGTAACCGAAGTGATGTTTCCTCTTCCTTTGTCATAGCAGAGTTCCACTTAGATTACCATAGCCACAGGAAACCAAGGTTTAGATTCTTAGTTGCCATTGTTGCATCATTAAACACTTCTTAAATGCTCACAAAATGCCAGGTGCTTTATGGAACATATAAAGACTAGGTCTTGCATAGTTTATTCAAGGATGACATTGGACACATTGTAATTACTCCCACTGGAGCCATATGTATAACAAAAAAGGATTTGGGTACAAGAAAGAAAATTTAGCAAGGCATATTTTCTTTTTGTTGCCATGCCAGCCCTAACTGCTCACTCATAACTCTCTGAGGTCAAACTGGCAACAATCCAGATCTGGATTTGGTAATTTATTCAAGGTCAGAATATGGTAAAATTTGTTATTTAATAGGATCTTCGAAAAAAACAGTGAAACTTGGGTGGATTCTTTCTTGGATAGTCAACTGCAGTCCAGCCTTAAATTCTTGGAGTCACCCTGTATTTGTCCTAGAATAAAGTCCCAAGCAATAGCTAGGGCCTTGATGTTCAAAGTTGACCCAAAATCAGGCTGAGCCCATTGGAAAGTTTTGTATTAGAGATTAGTACCAGTTCTAGTACACTAGATTGGGAGAAAAAATATAAAAAGAAATGTTGTTTAATTACCCAGAGTCTCTTTAGTGTCAGACCCAGTTGACTACACAACACATATAAGAATGACAAATGGTCAGAGAAGTGCTTGCAATATAAAAATCACTCAATGAATATTTGTGAAAGAAAGGAATTTCTAAGAATTGTGGTAAGAAAATATCAGTCATGATCCCTTGCCACAAGAAAATGAAATTAAAGTTTGTAAACCAATTAGATTGGTAATTGTGAGGTGCGGGATCTGAATTTCTAGTTTTCCGACCTCACCTTTTACATGCTATTAAATGTCAAAAAAATAAATAAATAAATAAATAAATATATAATTTTTCTTTCAGGGTCAACATGGACATCATTAAGTTTTAGGGGCAATAAGAAGGTTTCACTTAACACCACCCCCCCCCCCCCCCCCCCCAATGATTTTTTCCCCCTCAACTGTTTTTTAAAAAAAAAAAAAAAAAAAAAAGGATCGAGTTCACAATTTCAGTAATAAAAGGTTTCAATGCTTTATTTCACTAATTGGAAAAGTTAAGACGAAAAGGTTTGCCAGAAAGGTTTCTTTCTTGTTTCTCTGGGACCTGGATATTAGAAAGTAGGAGGGTACTGGATACCTAAAGGAAATAAAATAAATATCATGGAAATGTTTTAAGACTATAGAAAGGAAACATTAAATTTTACACTTCTTGCTTCTGCTTGAAAAAGAAGATGTGAAAGTTGTGTATGGCTATTTCAAACAATCATGAGCACTCCAGTTAAGAATCTTGTCATTTTTTATATGAGTGCATTTGCCTGTTTTGTAGCATATCAAGGAGCACAATTTTCTCCAGGCAGTGGTTACTATTTCCCCAAGTATGACTAATGTGATCAATACCTTTTTTTCCCCCACCTTAAATTATTTATTAAGGAAGCATAATTATCAGTAAACGTGGTCTATGGAAAGATATGGAGATGTGAAATTGCACTTAAAGGTGTATGAATGATTGCCTTCCACTGTATATTCCTTTGATTATTCGTCCTGTCATCTCCTGCAGTGTAACTAGCACCTTGAAAGAGGGAGAATCCACAGGGTGCAGCCAGAATTCAACGCTGCCTTCCTTCTCCCTACTCCTTCCACTCCCTGCCATCCTCACCTTAATCTTTCAAACCTCTTCTCCAGCCTTGTTCTTCTCTGCTCCTTGGATGAAATTTCAAGCAAGTACTATTACTTTCCCTGGACATCCTTAGGTAGTAAGTCCTCTAGTCAGTTTGGGTAAAATCAAGGACTCACAGGTATTATGAAAAGGTCCCATTCATGGTAACATTAAATATGACATGAATTTCACATAAAGTCAAAGTTCTTTCTCCTTGCCAGCTTGGTATTGCTTTAGGCATCGGGCAAGAAGAGGAAGAACATGGCCGGCTCCATCTTTGTTACTTATCCCTAACACCTCCCTCCTGTATCTGCTCCCCTTGCTAGCTGAGGTTTCTAATCCTTCTTACAGATGGAGTGAGGAAAAGGAGAAGCTAGCCATAGTAAAGATGTTATTTGACAATATTAACTTAATCCAATGATGTTGTTCTTAGGAAGGACACCCTAGATTCCTAATTCTGATTCTCCCAGAGCGTAATTTTATGGATTATTTCGAGAATACCTTGTTGAGATGCTCTGGTTGCAATGATCTCATATGGTGAGGTTTCCATTTGGCTAGCTGCTAACAACTGCCATCCTCAGAGCATGGGCGGTCCATGGCACACAGACTGTCACTGAAGAGGCTCTGCTGTCACGCCAGGCATCTCACTTGGGAAAGTCCTTTTCAGGCTGGCTTGAGTCTGACTCCCTTCACATGGTTCACATTTGGCCCATGGGAAACTTGTGCCTTCGTTTCTGCCAAATGAAGACGGAAATTGCCATTTCTCTCAATGTCATCATTTGTCTTTGCTCACCAGCTGCACGGATATTTCCAGTCATAGGCTTTAGCTTTTTACTTTCCCATGTGCAGGTCAAATGCCATCTGATACAAGAAGACACATTGTTAGCTCTATGAAAGTGGTCCCTTCTATCCCGATCCCTTCGTCATGGGCAAGGGAAAATTCAATAATTTTCCCCAGAGAAATTCTTTCTCCAGAAACAGTCATTTTTCTTGGCCTCTCCAACCTGTAAATATCCTCAAGGACAGTGTTAAATTCAGAATTAGAAGATGGGTTCTTCACCACCTTCTTTTGTAGGTCTTGCGTGGTCTAGTCCCCCATTCTGGAATTCTCAGCATGCATAATGTTTATTCTCTATGTTTGGGGTCTCAGCTAAAGCTAAGAAAGAAAGATTTTTACTTTAACATCCTTTTCTGATGGTTGGTAATTAACTTGCCCTTCTTTTCTTACTGGAGACATCCATCTACTACAAAACTGTAGCTCCTGCCTCTCTGAGCTTAGAAACATCTAGGGGAAAGGACGAGGCCAATTAGGTGAGGAAATGTTACCAAATATACTCCACCTCCATTTATTCATATTTACAGATGAAGACTCTCCTCCACTGAGATGATATTAAACCACATTGTTTGTTCTTCATCCAATTTCACTTAAATTCATAGACAAAGACCATGCCCATCTCCAGCCCTGGGTTTCTGTGTCTGATCTTTGCCCAGGCAGAGGTCATGCCTTGTGTCTGGCCTAAGTGTGAGTACACAATACACAACAGTATATTGCCATATATTCTTAATCTCTAACTAAACCATATACTGTGGGACAGTAGTGGTGCCTCACTTCTCCTTTTGGTTAATTTAACTCAATTGGAACTTTGCTTGTTATCTCTTCTGCTTCCACCAGGGAACATTAGTTGTACAATAATTAATTGCTACAAATTCATACTTTAATCCATTCAACAATCCTTTAATTTCATTTCTGAGGAATGTTAGTGACTTATAGATAAATAAAAAGAAACAACACAACTACAAAAATTTAATGTAGTATATAACCTATAGAGTGTTTTTAATATATTCAAGGGAAAATGCTGTGAATATTAAAAGGAAAGAGATTCACTTTAGTTGAGAGTGGTGAGACCCTAGGGAGGACTTCTGAGAAGGAATTTTATTTCATTGGGGCCTTGAAAATAAAGCAGCAGATTGCAATGGATGTGTTATGCAGGATTGAGAAAACAGCATGGATACAGTTAAAATATTGGGGCCTGTTTTCAGTAAAATCTTCTCATTGTATGTCATATACAAAGGGAAAAATCTAAAAAGGAAGACTTCTGCCAGACTTGGGAGAACCATAAATGTCAACATCAGAGAGACTGGACTTTATTCAATCAGGAGAGTGTATGAAGGATGGTGTTGAAATTTCTGAGGAAGAGAATTAATTGGGGCAGTCATTTAACAAGGTTAAATTGGTAGCAGAAAAAAACCTAATAAGTAGAATGCCTGGAAATGGAAAACAGAAAGTGAACATGAATTTATGACAAGGATCTAATCAAGAAGCAATGGATTCATGAATGAGGGAGTATGGTGGGAAGGAACGAGGGAATATGGGAGCTCTGTCCGTGGTAGAATGAACAAGACCTGACTACTGACTGGACGTGAGATTAGAAAAGAAGAGTAGTCAGTATGACTTCAGGGTTTATAGTATGACCTATAGTAATCAGTATGACTTCAGGGCTTAATTGCCAGAGGTGCAATTAAGCAAAATTCAGGAGAAAACCTTCCAGTACAAGAAACAATTGGTAACAGGGGCACCTGGCTGGCTCATTCAGAAGAAGAGAATGCGACTCTTGATCTCGGGGTTGTGGGTTTGAGCCCCATGTTTTGTTTTGTTTTGTTTTTTAATTTTAGTTGGTAGCGTACAGTGCAGTATAGGTTTCAGGAGTAGAATTCTGTGATTCATCCCTTTACGTACAACACTCAGTGCTTATCACAAGTGCCCTCCTTAATGCCAATCACCCATTTAGCCCATCCCTTGCCCACCTCTCTCCATCAATGCTCAGTTTGTTCTCTATCATTAAGAATCTTTTGTGGTTTGGGGTGCCTGGGTGGCTCAGTCAGTTGGGTGTCCGACTTCGGCTCAGGTCATGATCTCACGGTCCGTGAGTTTGAGCCCCGCGTCCGGCTCTGTGCTGACAGCTCAGAGCCTGGAGCCTGCTTCAGATTCTGTGTCTCCCTCTCTCTCTGACCCTCTCCCATTCATGCTCTGTCTCTCTCTGTCTCAAAAATAAATAAACATTAAAAATTTTTTTTTAAAAAAGAATCTTTTGTGGTTTGTTTCCCTCTCTTTTCTTTCCCCCCTCCTTCCCATATGTTCCTCTGTTTTGTTTCTTAGGTTCCACATATGAGTGAAATCATATGGTGTCTTTGTCTCACTGACTTATTTCACTTAGCATACTATCTTCTAGCTCCATCCACATTGTTGCAAATAGCAAGATTTCATTCTTTTTGATGGCTGAATAAAACTCCATCTTTTTTTAACCCATTCATTAGTTGATGGCTATTTGTTGAGCCCCATGTTGGGTGTAGAGATTACTTAAAAAAAGATGACATAAAGTCAAGTGTTAATTGACTTTCAGAGAGCAGAGCAATCAGATGTTGGAATAGTTGAAGAAAGACTTCATTGGAAGCTTTGAAAATTGAACAAGAATTTCCTAGTGAAAATGTGAGATAAAACGAAGAAGTACATGAAGGACTCTGGCTCCTTCCAATTTGTCATTAGGTTTTCTAATAAAAATGTGTTACAACAGATTATTCTGTCCTTTAGGTAGTACCCAAGTTGATCAAGGATAGAAATAATAGATTTAGATTCACTTAAGATGATATTTAAGGTAGCTCAGTCTTGGAAGGAACAGACTTCTTTTAATCTCATTTTTTTCTTCTTCAATTTATTTTTTAAGTTAACAAACAGTAAGTTTCACTATTTTTGGTGAACAGTTCTAAGAGTATTGAAAAATTCAGAAAGTCAGGTAGCCACCACTAAAATCAATATATGGAACGTTTTCATTCATCCCAAAATATGTTCTCTTGCTGTCCCTTTGTAGCCAGCCCCTTCCCCTACAGTTAACCCTTTTGCCACCACAGATCTGTTCTCTTTCCCTACAGTTTTTCCTTTTCCAGAAAGTTGTTGTAGGGAACACAATTTTAAGACGGCATTTAACCCTGACCATAACAACTCCCATAATTATGCTACATGATACGGGTGGGTCTAACATAATCACATAGGTTCTTTAAAAGCAGAGAATTTTTGCCAGCTGATAACAGAAAAGGAATCAGAGATTTGAAGCAGAGATTTGAAGCCTCCTCTGATAAAGATGGCCATATGGACACAACCTGAACATGGCCCCTAGAAGTTGAAAGCAATCCCTGATGGACAGGCAGCAGGGAAATAAGCACGTGAGTACTGCAATCATTAGGACTTGAATTCTGCCAACAATTAGAATGAGCTTGGAAGTTGCTTCTTCCCTTGAACCTCTAGGTAAGAGCCCAGCCCAACTGATACCTTGAGTATCAGCCTGATCTGACTGCTGATATACAGAAGCGTGACCTAATAAAGGGAGGGTGTTTTAAGCTGCTGAGTTTGTGGTAATTTGTTATGCAGAGATAGAAACTTCATTGTCATATAAATGAAATAACAGAAGGTGTAGCCTTTTACAACTGGCTTCTTTCACTCAACATGTTGCATTTGAGTTTCATTCATTTTGTTATAGGGATCACTGAGTTCCACTGAATGGATTATCTCAATTTGTTTATCCATTTGCAACCTGGAGGACATTCGGGTTGCTTCTAGTTTTTGAGGATCTGAGAAAGTTTGCTCCAATCATTAGCACACAGGGTTTGTGTGAAAATACGTTTTCATTTCTCTTGTATAGCTATCTACGAATGGGATCTCTGCATTGCATCATAAATATATGCTAAAATTTTTAGCAACAAACTTTTCTGAAATGGTTGTTCCATTTGCCTTTCAACCAGCAATATGTAGGAGTCCCAGTAGGTATTGAGGTATTTAGCCATGCCAATAGGTGTATAGGAATACATCATTTTGAATGTGATTTTAAATACTTTTACCACAAACATTAGAGGTTCTGCACAAATTATCATTTCAATAAAATTGTGATGCAAATATAATAAGGTCTTAGCATCTTCAGTGGTGAGTCACATTCTGAAAATATGTCACCGGTAAAGACCAAAGTTTTTCAGAGAGTAGTTTTCCACTAAGATACAAGGGAAGTGACTTGACCTGAGATTATCAACGTTTAGCGATAATCAGCTACTATGTTCCAGGCATGATGCTAGGTGCTAGAGATAAAAGATGAGTAATATATGCCCCGCCCTCAAGAAGCCCATGCTATCTGAGGAAACAGACACATAATGTGTAATTATAATATAGTCTAGTAGTTGTCATGATTCATGTATTATTAGGTCAGTCCTACTAGGTCACAGGTGAGGGAGCAGTGAATTTCACTTGAGGAAGCAGGCTAGTGAGGCGATAAAATTGGACTGTAGGTATACAATGCCTGAGACGACTTATTAGCAGTCAATATTAGCAGTGAAGATTTACATGATTTACATGAAGATTTACAGTTGTGTGCAATTGGAGTCACTTTGAACAAAGTTTAAGAATTGAGAGATGTTTTCTCTCAAATTCTTTCAGATTTTTGGAATCTTCCCAAATAACTGTGTTGGATGTATAATTAAGGATACTATATAACATGATTTTGTGGATTCCCACAGGAGAGATTCTCATTCTCACAGATGCATGTTCATCTGGGCAAGTATGAAAAAATTCAGTGCTTTGGATTTTTGTTTGAGGGTCACCAATAAACATATTAAACAGGATTTCTTGGCGGAATCTTTCTCACTTTGATGTTGTCTTTGTTTTGAAGTTAGTCAATCATTTATGCAGTGTGTGTGTGTGTGTGTGTGTGTGTGTGTGTGTGTGTATCAGTAAAACAGTTAGATGGGAATCATTAGAAATAAGGCTTCACGAAGGCCAACCAGGCCAACCATGTGCTTGTAAGTGGCTACCTCTGCTAGTGATACGATCTTTGAATTTCATATTCAAAATTAATTTATCTAGCGGTGCTTGGGTGACTCAGTCGGTTGAGCGACTGACTCTTGATTTCAGCTCAGGTCATGATCCCAGGGTCATGAGATTGAGCTCCGCATCTGCTAGGCGTGGAGCTTGCTTAAGATTTTCTCTCTCTCTCTCTCTCTCTCTCTCTCTCTTTCTCTGTCTCTCTCTCTGCTCTTCTCCCCACTTGCACGTATGCTCTCTCTCTAAAATAAAAACTAAGGGGCGCATGGGTGGCGCAGTCGGTTGAGCGTCCGACTTCAGCCAGGTCACGATCTCGCGGTCCGTGAGTTCGAGCCCCGCATCAGGCTCTGGGCTGATGGCTCGGAGCCTGGAGCCTGTTTCCGATTCTGTGTCTCCCTCTCTCTCTGCCCCTCCCTCGTTCATACTCTGTCTCTCTCTGTCCCAAAAATAAATAAACATTGAAAAAAAATAAAAAAAAATAAAATAAAATAAAAACTAAAAAAGAATTAAAAAAGAATAATTTACCTGTATTGTAACATGGATAGTACAGTGTATGTTAAAGGCAATAAAAGGGGCATTTGTAGTTCTGTTTTTCTAGTACAGCCAGTATCTCCCATATCCACGTCCGAAGCCCATGTGGCAGGACTATATGTGCGAAGATAAACTGAGAGGAAACAAACTGGTGTCAAACAAATTAGGGATTGCACATAATTGAGTAAATATAGGGTTAATGATCCAATCATCGTAAAATCGTTGTAAAAAACATTTCTCACACACGACGCCTGAGTTCTAAGGAAACCATTTGGACACTGTGAGTTTTATTTGATTTTACATTTCAGAAGAGTTTTCACTGAGGTAACATTTACTTTTGAGGTATGTAATCTAGGCTCAGCAGGTTGTAATGCTAGAGCCTTTGATGTTCGCCAAGTTTGTTTATGAACTGTGTCAGAGAAGGCAATCCAATATCTTCCACAAAAATTCGGAAACAAACACAGGACCTCTTTTTCTATTCTATTCATAATAGTGTCCTTACTGCCCGAATGCGACCACAGATCTGTTAGAAATGGAAACAAGATTGTCTCTGTGCGCCAGAGAGAATGTGATTGGTGATATCAAAAGCCGGTGCATTTTAGATGATTGTAAAATGTGCTGTTGCGGGTGCCATAGCCTCAAGCATTGCTAAAGCTGCCGGAAGCAACACATAGACACCGAGTCTACAGAATGTGAGTGATTTGTGCGCATCGTCATATTTTGAAAACATTAAATATGTTTTCCTTTGTTTGTGTTTGACTTTTTGCAACCTGTCAGCTTGAGCTAGGGTTTGTGAGGGCTACTGAGACACCATATTGCAGATTTTGAGAGCTCTGCCTTTGATGGCTTGTAATAAACCACATAGGATATTCCCATTGGGGGGAAAGAAGTTGTAAACTGTCAGGGATATTACAATTTACATGATTTGGAGCTTGGGGATCTCTTGTTTAGATTTTTAACTCCAGCTAATCACAGATTTTTCTGTTTTGAAAACAGCGATTTGAATGTAAACCAACTCAAAAAAGCACAATAAGGCAATTTCAACAAGCTAATTAATTTCCTTAAAAAAGAAAGAAATTTCACATGTTCTGAATTTTTTTTTTTTGGAGGATGGCTCCAGAACATAAACTTCATTTATGGAATCATTCAAAACCAGTTCTACTGGTAAACAAACATAAGGTACAACTCAAGTGCCTGTGTCTAAGGATGACATCTAGCCAGGTAGCACTGTGAAAATATATTAACACTCATTCAGAAGAAGCAATTAGGAAGTGTCAGATAAAAACGCTAAAAATAAAAATAAATTAAAAGAAACACCTTTACTACAGACGGGAAAAGGATTTTCATTTTCATAAAACTATTAATTTAGAATTTTAAATGAAATATTTATCATCTCTCTTATGTTCAAAGCAGACAGAATAATAGCAGAGCTCAAGCTTTGTTTAATTTGTTTTTCCTTCCAAACAAAAATATTCTTCTTGACTTTTCTACAAATGCCACCATCTTGTCGGAATTACTTTCAAAGGGAGATGTATGGTAAATAAACCAGATGCATAATCCATTTGGTATCTTGTAAAAGGAAATGTTACCTGTCTATAAATAAATACTCCTTGAATTTATATTAACAGAAGTAGAAATGTTTACTTGTGGACGTTTAAAAAGAATATCTATTGATCTAATTTCAAAAAATCTTTGGGGGCACTTAGGTGGCTCAGTAGGTGAAGCGTCCAACTTCGGGTCAGGTCGTGATCTCAGGGTTCCTGAGTTCAAGCCCTGCATTGGGTTCCGTGATGACGATGCGGAGCCTGCTTGGGATTCCTTCTCTTTCCCTCTCTCTCTCTGCCACATCCCCGAGTGCACTAGTGCGTGCATTCTCTCTCTCAAAATAAATTAATAAACTTAAAAAAAATGCCTATAAAAAATCTTTGTACATGTCTTTTGTTCAATTTATGAACAGGCTATATTGTGTTTAAACCAAGTGTTAGCCATCACTGTTGAGATGGGAAACCTTTTATTACTCATTAGTTTAACAAGTATTTTCAAGGACCAGAGTCAACCATTTTCCCCATCCCACTGTTACTCTTCCATTGAGCGCCGCCATCATTTCTCACCTGAGTCATTGCAGTAGGCTCTCAGTAGATCTCCCTGATTCTGCCCTTGTATTAGTGATCTCATGGCTCTTTTCTGTGTCAAATCTCCCGGTCGTTTCCCATTGCACTAAGAGTAAAAGCCAAAGCCCTTGATTGGCCTCCAAGACTCTACATTATCTATTCCCATCTTCTACCCCCACTTTTCCTCTCTGATTGCATCTCCCACCTCTTTCCCCCCTGGCTCATGCGGTTTCAGACGCTAAACAAATTAAACCATTCCCAGAGAACTCCAGGTGCACTTCTGCTTCAGGATATTTGCCATTGCTGTTTCCTCTGCTTAGAAAGCTCTTCCCAGCTATCTACAAGACTCACTCTCTTGCTTCCTTCACGTTTTGACTCAAATGTCACTTTCTCAGTGAGGACTTCCTTGCCCATCCTGATAGTGGCACCTTCACACTCCCCACAAATGTACACATCCTATCTGTCTTGCTCTGCTTGATTATTTATCTTCTTTAACGCTTAACCACTATCTAATAGACTATCTATTTTACTTATTAATCTTATGTATTGTGGGTGTCTCTCACTAGAATATAAAATTCATGAGGGCAATTACCATTGCTTTATTTATTTATTTATTTATTTATTTATTTATTTATCCCTAGCATCTGGAACAGTTCCTGACACAAAATATGATACTCTGGGCAGGACGTATTGCAAGTGTTAGGGTCCGAGAAGTGATAAGTTTCACTGTCATGACAAGAACTTTCTAATAAGAATAACAGATAATAAACAGGTAAATTAGATAGCATCAGATTAGGTATAGGTGCTACAAAGAATAAATATTGCCATTAAACAGCAAGGCTTTATTTCTCAAATGTGGTTAGTCGGCATGTGGCTTTTAAAGAACATAAGATAGTTACTTACTATATACCTGGGGACACAACACTCACTAATATGAAGCAATACATAATAAAAGATGGCACTTCAGTAAGGAGATACAAACTACAATGTGAATCATAATAATCAGCACTGGTGAACGTGTAGGAGTGATGACTGGAAACCGTCTGGGCAAAGTGAGAATGAGCACTGTATGCAAAAAGAATAAGGAAGATTGATGACTAGGGTTTTGTAGTATGGAGAGGGGAGCTCAGGATGTAGAACGCTTGCTTTGAAGGCTGGACAAATGAGGTTAGGACCCATCTGCTGGAAACCACGGGAGCCATGCTTGATTCTTCCATTTTCTTTCATTTTTCTTTCATTACCTTCAGTTTATCAACAAGGCATGTGAACTCTGCCTCCGAAAAATATCCTGAAGCATCCACCATTCCAGCTACTATCTTACCCAGTTCACACTCCTTTCTTGCCTGGACTATGAGAATTCAAACCATTCTTTCTGTTTCCACTCTTTGACCCGCTGCATTCCATTTTCCATGCAAGGTGTGTTCAAAACATTTCAGTAACTTCATTTTGAACTTAGAATGAAATTCAAACTCCTTGTCATGTTCTAGAAGACCTGTGTAATCTAACATGACCACCTATCTTGTGCAAGAACTCCTCAGTCTCTCCATGCTCCAGTCATGTCTTCTTTATGTTCCTCATTTTCTAGATAGTATGTGGGGTTGATAGGCTTTAGGACCTTACCTTTTGGTATGTTTAAATATTTTTCACTATCTTCACATAGCTTTCTCCTTCTCATTATGTGAGATTTACCTTAAATATCAAGTCCACATGGAAGAACTCCCTGACCATCTTATCTAAGGGGTGCCTGTGTGGCTAGGTCAGTTGAGCGTCTGACTTGGACTCAAGTCATGATCTCACAGGTCATGGGTTCAGGACTGCGTCGGGCTCTGTGCTGACAGCTCGAGCCTGGATCCCGCTTCAGATTCTCTGTTTCCCTCTCTCTCTCTCTCTCTCTGTCCTTTCCCTGCTCGAGCTCTCTCTCTCTCTCTCTCAAAAATAATAAAAATTTTAAAAAATTAAAAAAATATATCACCCCTTGGGTGTCTGGGGGGCTCAGTTGGTTAACTGACTGACTTGGCTCAGGTCATAATCTCACAGTTCATGAGTTCAAGCCCACATCTGACTTGCTGTCAGTGCAGAGCCTGCTTCAGATCCTCTTTCTCCTCTGTCTCTGCTCCTCCCCCACTTGCACTCACTCTCTTGCTCTTTCAAAATAAATAAACATTTAAAAAATAAAATAAAATAAAATAAAAAACATCACCCCTATCATTCTCTATAACATTACTCATGTGCATTTTCTCCTTCATTTTTAATCATTATGTGAAATACTTTATGTATTTGTTTACCTATTTATTATTTGTCTACCTCTACCAGGATGTAAGCTCTGTGAGAACACAGATTCTGTTTGTCTTGTTCCTCGCCGTGTTTCTCGAGCCTAAAAACCATTTTTCTAGGCATTCCTGAGATGTAGAAGGTAGAAAATAAGTTCAATTGAATGAATGAAAATAATTAACCATTGAAACCTTTTAATCTATTTATATGAAATGGAAAAAAAGTGTATTTCAGAGTAGCCTAGCAGGAAGATCCTGAGTATCAGGACTGAAAATAAAGAGGGATTGACAGCTATGAGCTATTTCATAAAAGAAATCAATGGGGGCCCCTCACTGACAGCAGTCAGAGAATTGCAGTGAAATCAAAGGAGGATATATCAAAGATGATTCGTTCTGTAATCATCAGCGAATGAGTCAAAAATAATTTTTAGAAAGAGTCCAATGGCTAGATTATACAGTTAACACAGGATATTAATAATTAGCAAAGGGTGCTCTATGGTTGGGGAGAATTCTGTGTACAAATTTGTTCTTTTGTCGTTATCCTGGCATAGTTTTGCAATATTATTGTAGCTCTCATTAATGTGCATTTATTTGCAATTGTGGGCCCATAATGAGGTGTGAACTACTCCCCTGAAGTAAATTAGGCACTTTTGGAAAGTTCGCATCACATCTTTGAAGCCATCAGGGTGCTATTGGGTAAGCTGCTACACCCCCTTGGCCCCACCCCATTTCCCCACACATGCTTTTCTCAGGATACTCTAGCCTCAAGAAAAACTCTTAATGAGGCTTGCCACCGTATTTCTCTTTCTTAGCTCCTTTGTATGAGAATACATTTTAGCCATAACATTTCCCTACCTCTGTTTTATCTGGAATAGTTTGGAGAATTGACTGATCAATATACCTCACAACAACGTTTCATTCTTAAAAATTGTTAAGACCCCCAAAGAACTTTTGTTTATATAGGTTTTATCTATCACTACTCACCAGATTAGAAATGGGAACTGTATGCCTGCAAGAAAATGAGAATGGAAAATTAAATAATGTTGCCATTAAAACAGTATTTCTCAAAAATAGTTTTGACCTCTTAGGCTCCTTGAAGGGAGGTCGAAACCCTGAGGTCCCCAGACTGCACTGGAGAGCCACTAGTATATAATAAGTAGCCTTATATAGATCTAGCTGATCTGTCATCGTTCTTACATGACATAAAATCCTATACTCACAAAAGGACAGATTTTAGAGTTATTATTAATAACTCTCAATAAAAACTTTTTAGGTTTTGAAAAAAACTGACATCTTTCATTGACTTCTGAAGTTTTCCACAATTCTAGGTTTGTGATCTATGGATGACAGTTTTATTTTTAAGAATCACATCTAAGGCCCATTTTGTTTAGTTCAAAACATGAAATAATTTGGCATATTTACCAGCAAAATTTATAATTTTTTTTTTTTTTTTTTTTTTTTTTTTTTTGCTGAGAGCACCAGACTTTATGCTCTATTTTCAGAATCAAGTTGTATATTATGGTATACCAAAAATGCCAACTTACGACTTCTTCATAAATACAAAATAGCATTGTTAATGCCAAATGCAAAATTGAGAATTCAGGGGCTCCTTGGTGGCGCATTCATTTGAGCGTTTGACTTCAGCTCAGGACATGATCTCACGGTTCATGGGTTTGAGCCCCGAGTCGGGTCTGTACTGACAGATCAGACCCTGGAGCCTGTTTGGGATTTTGTGTCTCCCACTCACTCTCCCCCTCCCCCGTTTGCACTTTGTCTCTGTCTCTGTTTCTCTCTCTCTCTCTCTCAAAAATAAGTAAACATAATTTTTTTTTAATTGAGAATTCAATCAATTCAATTGAATATTCTTTAGAGAAAGTTTGAGGGCAAGAAGGACTAATTCTTTTAAGTTATAATATCTAAAAATTTTGTGGTGTTTTTTAGTTTACAATGCTCTCTTCACAATCATCATGTCTTTTAGTATCTGCAACAATTCTGTGAGACTATGCGTTATTTTCTGTATCTTTGTTTTGCACAAGAAAAAAAAAAAAGAAAAAGGTTTTGGGAGTGATTAATTTTCTATGGCTGCTGTAAGAAAATACCACAGACGTGGTCACTTAAAACAACACAGATGTATTATTTTACAGTTCTGCATTTTAGAAATCTATTGTCATTGGATTAAAATCAAGGTATCAGCACGGCTGCATTCTTTCCTGGAGGCTCTAGAGGAGAATCCATTTTCTTGCTTTTTCCAGCTTCTTGAGATTTTACCCATTTTTTTTTTATTTCATGGCTTCTTTCCTCCATCTTTAAAACCAGCAACATGGGGCCAGTCCTTCACATACTGCCATCTCTCTCGGTTTGTCTTCTGATTCCCTTTTCAACTTTTAAAGACCCTTATGATGACACTGCACCCACCTGAATAATCCAGGATAGTCTTCCCACTTTAAGGTCATTTGATTAGCAAACTTAATTCCACTTGCAACTTAGTTCTCCTTTGCCATGTGTCCTCATATTTTCATAAATTCCAAGGGTTAGGACATAGACATCTTTGGGGTAAGGGATCTTGTTCTGCCTATCACTTGGCCATTTACCAAGCTCACCAAGCTAGGAAGGGTGAGATTTGGACTCATATCTGGCCCGCTGACTTTCTTGTTCTTACGAAGCAAACTGCTCTTGCTCTTGAAAGTCTTACCATGAAGGACAGCGGAACTGCAGAAGAAGGATTGATGGTAGAGAGAATTGGAGTATGAAATCTGAAGCCATCGTGAGGAATTTGGGGCCTTTAAGAGGAGGTTGTATGTTTTTTTTTTTTTTTTTCAGTAACTCATAATTTTATTTTATTTTATTTTATTTTATTTTTATTTATATATGAAATTTATTGTCAAATTGGTTTCCATACAACACCCAGTGCTCATCCCAAAAGGTGCCCTCCTCAATACCCATCACCCACCCTCTCCTCCCTCCCACCCCCCATCAACCCT